>NW_009704846.1:0-47693 GCF_000703405.1 Apaloderma vittatum
TGCAAGTGACAGAAACGCGCTTTTACCGTGCTTGATCTGCATACAATGAAAGCAGGAAAGCAAAGCAAAGGAAAAGGAGGGCTTTCTTCGCACGTTGTTTTAACCACCTACTTCTTTCCAGGCTGGAAAACCCACCCAGCGAGCCCGAGCCTGCGCTGCACCAAGCGGCACCGCACAGCGCGAGAGAGACTGCCAAACCGAGCACTTCAGCCTCTGCTTAACTGCAGTGACCGCCAAGGGAAAGGAAACCCTGTGCATCACTACTCTGGTAGCGCTTAAAAGTCCTCAGGAAAGATACTCAGTTTTTTACAGAAGTTTCACATTTCCCACTCAGTAGGTCTTAGTGGAGCCCACCAGCATGCACAGAGGCGTTTCCTGCTCAGAGTCAGGCCCCCGGTGCCGGGTCCCTTGGGGCCGTGCATGTCCCCAGCCAGCTCCTGTTCCTCCCCATAAGCAGACTTGGGGAACAGCCGTGACTCATGTTGCAGCAATTTTGAAGCGGGGAGAGAAAGAACTTCTCAAGAATTTGAACCCGCTGCTCTTTGTGGATATCTTCTACTAATTTCTTCTATTTTTCAACTTTACAACTTAGCAAGTAATGTATCTACACATTCCTATTGGCTGGATGTTGCAAACAGGAAAAAACACCAGCGTGACTCCACACTTGCCACCAACTCCATGGCAGATCCCCACCTATGAAAAAACAATTCAACGACAGCCAGCTCAGGCCCCTCCACACAGGGGACTGCCACAGCTTGGATGCTTGTGCCATGCAACAGTTTTTGTTTCAGGATTCCCAACGCCAGAGGTGCTCTGCTCACACCACATCTGACAGAAGCGTATGCACATTGCTCTGACCCACAGGCACTGGCTTACCCAGCCTTCCCTGGCAGCGAGAGCATGAACAATGCTTGGAGTTTTTTTCAGTGTATCAGGACAGTAAGAGAAAAGTAGCAGACCTGGCACCAGCCTCTTCAGCACCAACCTCAAAACCTATGAGCATTTAAGCATTAAAAATTTAGTGCTGGCAACAGCACCCAGCACCTGTGCTATCCTCCCCTGCACTCTTACCCCGGACGGGAAGGCAGGCTGGGACACGGGCTGCCTCAGCCACGCAGTTCTGAGTTACAGGGCAGAGAGAGGAGGTCAGAATGCAGCTCCAAACATAATGGGAGTCCTGCAGGGAGAGAGAAAAAAACCCCAAACCAGTAATTTTTCCCAGGAAGTTACAGAAAAGACAAGTAATCTACCACACACTAACACACAATGATTTTAAGGACCACATGTATTGACTAGCAAGTCAAGAGAAAAGGCAAAAGTGGGAGACTATAAGGAATTTAGAAGCCTTTTCAAAACATGATGCAATAATGATAAATTTACAAACGCTGCCTCTGCCTACATGAAGCTTGCCAGAGCTTTTTGAAAAAGGTTCACACTGGCATTGGGCACTGTTCATGTAATGGTCTCACTTTTGCCCTGTCCAAGAGGTCATATCTTCCTCCTCTTAGCTGATGCTCCATGGAATTTTATACTGATTCATTGTATTTGAACTAGAGGGGTAAGCGGCATGCTGTAACAATTAGCTGCCAGGCTCTGCTGTGTGTTCAGTGCTGCTCCTTTCCAGGGCCGTGTTTTCTACATCATAGAGGTTGCCTCTCCTCTTAGCCCCAGATCCTCAAAAACATCGCAGTGACTCTCTGCCATTGAAATCAATGAAAGCTGGGGATGAAAATACTTTCAAGGAGGAGGGACACAGTTTCTAAACATGATTTTATTCCTGAATACATTAAAACCAAAGTTGTTGTGGTCAGGTCCCTTTATTAAACTATCAGGCTGGTTTCTTCCAACCATCTTCAACCCATCATCTTACAAGTTTCCTGAATCACAGATGTTGGTCAATAGATCTTTGAAGGACCCCAGAAACACTTCAATCCCAAAAATCTTCTTTGATTTCTGCAGCTAATCACTTTAAGATTATTTGATTTAGGCTATGTTGATTTTCTCTTAAATCAGCAACTCATAGAAGGTCCGAAGCAAACGTTCGAGTACTGATAATGGTACCCTGACATGCTTCTAATGTTTCTTAGAAATCACTTTTTTTTCCATAAAAGCAGCCTGCTACCACTACCAAAACCACCAAACCATTGGTTCCTTCCCTCACCACCCATTCCAGTTTGGATAGCATATGAGGTCCCCACTGTCACCAACTGATTTTCTCTGTGCAGTTGGGAATTCTGCAGTGTTTCAAGAAGTTTAAAAAAACAGTATTAACAAACACCTCCCAGAGCAACTCTATTGCTTTTGCATGCTCATTTCTCACTTCTGCACAAGTAAATGTGTTTATAATGAGCAGCTGCTGTTTTGTGTCCAATTTAGCAGCGGGATAGAATAGCTTTCATTACTACAGTAAGATCTAAATAGATCTGTTGCCTTTCTTGTGAATTAAGAAATTAATTGGTTTTCTACTATTTTTATGCTGTTGTCCATGTCAAGTATCAGAACTGTACTGTTCTTCACATCTTCTTGTGTGTATTCAACGTGTGTTGTCCTTACACGGAGACATTTCTACTTATGCCTTCCCTTACCAGTGGCCAACAATGACAGCAAACTGAAAGTAAGGAAAATGATCAGCTTTTATATTTTGTTTGTTTTTACAATATATGGAGGGGTAAAGACAGCAGTACAAGACAGTACTAACTTCCTTTCCCTTCTTAGTCACTCATAAATGAAAAAAACAGGCGTTACTCAACTGCTGTGGTCAGATACACTTTGAGAAGGGACTACATGAAGAGGTTGCCTGGATTTACCTGGAAACAAAACAGCTTCCAGCAGCCATGGGGAAGGCACTGCCACACGCTTAGAGCTGGCTGCTGGCTCAGGCTGTGAGCTGAAAGAAGTCCAGGACTGCAAGGAAAAATTACGTTTTCTGGTTCTCCTGTGTACAGTCAAGAAGGGATTTTTTGATCCTAAAAGCAGAGTTGCAGTAACATACTGTACGCTACCTCCTAACTGAATGAGCCAAACTCCTGAATTTTGGGCAGCTGACAAGCAGTGAGATGAGAATACTGGCACTTCTCAGACTTCGCAGCTGAGCTCAAGTAGTAAACTCCAGACAGCGCAGAATAAACCTTGAAACGCTTCCTTCTTCCAAAATAATAAGAGCAAAGTAAATAAAAACGTCTCACTCGAGACCTATCACAAAACTCACCCTTCTCTTTGCTGATGCTGCATGAGCGACAGTCTGCCTGGGCACGTCTGCAATGCCCTGTAAACACAAACCAGACTCATATATTGACGATAACCAAATTCTGCCTGCTGCCCCGGTAAGCAGCAAGATAGCAGGAAAATCACACATATATATTGAGGCTTCTGTGTGAAGGACTGAAAATGATCATCAGCTCGTCTAGAACAGAATCTGGAAGAATTAATGTTTTTTTTAAATAGAAAAATTGTTTCTCTCTTGAAGTAAGAGATTACTCTTTATTCCAAAATTTCCTTCTAACTAGACTGAATAAGCTGATATATGCAAAATTACATTTAAGGGATGCATATTTTCCAAAGAAGCATCAAACTGAGTACTGCACTGGCACACATATGCAATGTTGCTGAAAAGGACACTTAAAATGATGTGTTCTGACTTGTACGTAATCCCATTCCCACAAATACTGCCCAATTCTTCTCAAAAGCAGTGAAAGACACTTGCATTAGTCTAAGGGAAGGGATGGAGCCAAGGTTACCTGAGGTCCTTCGGAAACACTAGCAAATGTTGCAACATTAAAGACACATATATATATATATAAATCCCTACATATGTGTGTGTGTATATATATATACACGCAATTACTCCTCTCTTGCTGTTCAACATTAAATATTTGTCAGCAATTTAAAAATCAACATTGGGGGAACAAACAAAAAAACCTCAGACTTTCCGAAAAGTGTCCCATAACAAAGTTACAAAATTTTGTTGGAAATGCCCATGGCAAACTTCCAGCAGAGAAGGAATTCAACTTTTACCTAGGTTTAAGGAAATCAAGCTGAAGTTAAGGTGAGATTTGTGCTCACACGGAAATGCAAACCATATCCCCAGCATTGTTTAAATTCTGCCATTTGCACTTAGGTAAGAAATTAAATTAGGATTTTCAGTAACTTCATGTCAAGTTGGACTGGTGTCCCTAAAAGGCACTGCCCAAACAGACTGTGGCTTCATTCTTCTAAATGCTATTCAGCATGACAGACTATGAGAAGGAGTTCAATCTAAATTTAAGAACTCTCTGTAGGCTATTAATAGAAGAAAAACTGGTAGCGTGAATCATCATGTGGGAGCTGCAGAGCAACAGCTATTTATTTTCCATAATTGAAAAATACAGAAGTTATCTTAATACAATAAATGAACTGTTGGAGTTGCAAGGCCCAGCAGAAGTCAGATGATTCTTCCTCACTTACACTATTCTCATTTTAGTCTAAGGAGCAATAAGAGGGCAACCCTAATTTAACTTGACAAAATACACGTTGTGTATAACGAAGCCCTGTCACAACATGAATTGGAGACAAAAAGTAGCTACTGACCCTGCTCCCCAGCACTCCCTGCCAGGGAATGGTGTGTGCTGGAAATGGTGCAAAATGATGGGATTTCATAGGCTTACAACGGTAAGTTAGTGCTTCAGCACCCCCTTCCAATGCCCGGACCATGTCTGTACCTGTGGCCCCGAGGAAAACGGCGGCATGCCTTCCCTTTAAGGGTCCCCTCTGCTGGGACAATAGTCCAGCTATATCATTAGACCAGTCATTTTGGGAAAAGATAGTTCAGAAGGACCGAACGCCTAACAGCTCCAGAACTGCAAAACCGCCAAAGCTTAGCATCCCTCAGGATTGTACGCTCCAACATTGCGATTTTCTTCTCAAGAGTTAGCACAGGTTATGTGCACCACAGGCTGAACTTGGGCTTTACCTCATTGAAGTTGATGGACTCTGAATGTGGCCCCACAAAGCGTTAACTCAGCATGCCAGCACTTCAGTGCTCTGTGGGCTATTTATTTTTGAAAAATATGATATTGTCAACAGCTCAGTGAAGTTGTCTCCAGACTGTTATGTCTCCTTCTCAAGTTTCTTTCATTTTTAAGAGCTTAACTTTTAGGTTTCTGGTGTGAGGAAGGAGCCTAAAATGGCTTAAAGAAAAGAAGCATAAACAAGGGAGTAAGCATAGCATTAGAGAGAAGCACAAATATTCCCTGACTACATAATCAATGCAAATGTTCAACAGTAAAAATACCGTGGTAAGACACTACTGTGTTCAACTGTTTTCATAATGAGATTAAGGAGGTTCCAAAGAAGTAAAAATCCTGAAGGGCAAGGAACATGTAAGAAAAGTCGACATAATATTTTTCAAATGAGGCATTTCATATACAGAAATTCAGTTCTACAAACAGAATTCAGTTAAACCACGGTGATCTAGAGGGCAGTGGCAGACAAAGACTAGCAAAAACCTTAATTTGGATTAGGATTGACGATATCAGTCTCTTATCTACTTTTTTTTAAAAAAAAAGAAATAATAAACAGAACTCTTTCTAGTTTCACATTTTTACCAAAACAAATACTTGCACAGGAGAAGCTTCAAAGCAACTTGTCTAATAGAAATGAAGCGAATAAAAACATTTAATGAGAAATAAATGCTCTTCTAGTCTTCAGCTGCCAGGAATAGAAGACACTAATTAGCTACTTTCTCCATTCAAGGTGCTGGATTGCAGCATCAAGCAGTAACTCATACAACGGTACTGGACCTTTCCACAATATCATTCACTACTTTTCAAGCATACTAAAAGAATTTTTTTTTTCCTTTTAAAGGTCTTAACAGTAGCTGCTGGCTGTTAATAACTTCCCATCTGGAGAAGGGAGTTAACATTTTATGATAAGTTAGTCTCTCTGTTTTAAAAGAATTTTGTGTGGGAAGAACTTACATCTTCACAAGCTCCTCCTGTCTATGCACTTTGTGGAACTACACACAGGTCTTAGCAACATACATGATATATTCCAAGTCTCTTCCATTGATCAAAGCAATTGTGAAACCCTTTCTGATAAGAATTCTAGCTGAAGCTTCTAGAATGCTAACCTAGTTCCTACACAGGATTTAACTCCAGAACAACCAGAAGTCAAATATAAGCTTTCAAGATTTAATACAATGGAATATTGTATTGCTGTTGCTTCTGAGGTCTTATTTCACTATTTCATAAAGCTGCAGTTTTTCATTACAGCAAGACTTTCAAAATTATTTAACTGATTGTATTATACTCAACTTAGACTTCTGGAGCTAGTTTCACATTTTTACTAAAATTCTCCAGCAAATGCTTGGAAAACAATCCATGAAAAAAAAAAAATTTAGTTAGAGAGAGTGTTATTTCAGTGGACAGGGGAAAGAAAAGTTGCAGGTCTACAGACTGTGCAGACGCACCTGGTTCAGCACACCTCAGGCCTAGCCTGTGTCCGGCTCACTGCTTCTTGTCTTGACGTTCGGCTGACCAACTGCAGGCATGCAAGTCACTTCTAAAATGCTGTCATGCACTTGCTACAGAAAAGAAAAACATCTATTTTCTGGTATGCGTTTACTACACTACACTTTTAAAACACTTATTTTTAAAAGAAGTATGAAAACTGAAGATCCATGCTTAAAACCAGGATATAAATCCATTGTGTCAACTAAGAAGAGTTTTCTTAAACCACTCAAATTCAGGTAGGTATTTTCTTGCAGAGTAACATTACTGAGACAAAGACTTGTCAGTATTGCTGAACAGTCAGGGAACACCACACAATCTCAAAAACATTATGTAAGAAAAAGGTAGAATTAAAATGCTTACACTAGTCTGTGCATTCAAGAACAACATTTGCTATAAATAGGAGCTTAGTCTAAACCTCTGGCTCCAATTTATTCCAGAGCACTTGAAATTAAAGCTCCAAAATAGCACTTGAAACAGTTACCCATCCAGGAGGATGGAGACCAAGTCAGAGTTAAGGTTTGCTGGTGTTTATTTTCACCGGGAAATTTTATTTTTAGGCATCTGCTTTAAATACTGTGAACTGTTCTAGAGATTAAGTCTTCAATCCCTCCCCAGCCCAATTCCTTTACGGAAAGAGAGGAGCGAGCGCACACACGTGCGTTGCCTTACTTGGGGTGGGTTAAGTAACATTTAAATAATTCTAATGCTGCGATATATTACAGAAGTTGCCTAAATTGAACATAGTCTTTGCAATTCCCTTCTGTTACTCGTATTCAAGACTAGGACAATACAGGCTAAGCAGATGCCTTAAATATGCATCTCTTATCTACGGTATTCACTATCTTATCATTTAAAACCCTTTGAAAGTAGATACCGTAAAGCATGCTGGTGTGCCAAGACATGACTTCCCAGGATTCGTGAGGTTATGTGCATGCAAATCATTTGCCTGCACTTTTCATCCACAGCGTGTAAACCTCCGCAAAGTACTTCTTGTAACTCCTGAAAAACCACAGTGCCAGAAATAGTGTTAAAATATTCCCTTTTGTAGAGGCTTCACTCAAGAAAACATAAACACACATTTTGCTATTTGTAATCTTTATTTCATGAATAATTAATAAGAAAACATGGGCGAATTGAAGGCATACATACTAAATACTCATACAGAATACATTATGGAGAAAGTAAATGCCCAGATCTTTATAGTGGTCCTTGCAAACTAAAAGCATATTGGTCCTCCAAAAGGTTTAGCTTAAAATATGCTTGCTGATCCTTTCAGTTGCAATCATTAACAGCTCGTGCCTTTCAAACCAGAAACAGGGTGAAATACAATTTGAACATATTTCCAAATCCTCCTCAAATCTATTTCTCAGCTTTAACCAGAAGTAAACAACATGGTTTTCGCTCCTTATCTTTTCAATATATACACTAATACACCACCCTGGCTGTTCAGGATGCAAGCACTTCTTGAAACATGCTCAGGTTTATTAAGAACTTGCGATGTACATATATGCATACACACATGTATATGTGTCTATATATACGTACATACGTACATTTATGGAAAACCTCTCTCTCTATGTAAAATGTCCGTATATATATCAATGTGTGTGTGCGCAAACTATTAGAAAAGGTTCTGGAAAAAAGAAAAGTGCTTGTTTAGAACAAGAATTACTAAACCCATAAATGTACTGCTAGGTCAGTCTAACCGTTGTGTCTCATGGGAGTATAAAACCAATACAAATCAGAAAGGCTGGATGGATGAGAAGAGCTTTTAAGAATCACTGGTCTTTACATAATCTTTAAAGGCCATGGAAAATTAGGTTTAAATTAGCTATTTAATATAATATTACTGGCTGGAGTGTCATATCAAACAAGGTTAATCCTTACCCAGTACAGTGCTGTGAAGTTAGACTGAGACATCAGTAAAATTCTACTCTTTCATCAAGTCCCAAATTCATCACACTGTTCTGTCAATTGTGCCTCACCCCTGAATTGAAAGTACCCTCATCTGAGAGTTGGAGGGTACCAATTAATGCCCTTCTAACTTTGACCTGGAGTTGTCCAGTGTTAAATGGAATCACTGATTTATTTCATACACATTGAACAACTCTCGATCATTACTGACCTAAACTGAATTTAGAGGCTGGAGGCTAACTAGTCTATGCTTTCTTTAGCAGTGCTACACCCTTCCTATTAGATAACACACAGAAAACAACCCAAAACATTTCTGTTCATAAAACCCCTTCAGATATGTATAAAAGTGCTACTCAAAAATAGTAAAATTGACCTTACAATACATGTAAAAACAAAAGTTTCTAACAAACTGAAATGTTGTGAGTTACAAGGATTAGAGCAGTTTTGGCTGGAGGAGACCTTCAAGATCATCGAGTCCAACCTTTTCCGAGCCCTATTAACTACTTGAGTATGTTAATGTGTATTTGTGCCCTCTTTCCTGAACTGATTCCCAAGTAATCACCCTAACTGAACATATGCAATAATTGGAAATCAGTAATAGCCTCCAGAGAAATTTCAACAATGGAACAACAACAACAAAAAGAGCAGCCTCTTTCTCCCCATGTGTTGAAACAGAGTTCAGAAACAAAAACTATTTCATTATTGCAAATGCAGTCTACTGTTAAAACAGGTCAGTTCATGAACTGTGGAACCAAGACTGCCAATGGCTCCTCTGCAGCAGGAAATGTCCACTGGGCTTCCTAACTACCATATAAATACACTAGTTACATGCCATTAAAATAATACATATATCACTAGGATGAAAATGCACGTAATACATCGCTATGCTGGGGCACAGTAGGTTTTAAGCCTCGACTTCTCCAACAACTTGCTCATATTCTAGAAATCTATGCAAAATACAAAAAGCTTTAGAAAAGTGCAACAAAACTAGCTTCATGACATTTTTCTTTCCATTTCCATAAATACAATCTCATAAAAAATATTATTAAACAGAAGCATAATTCCCAGCGGAGAACAAACGTGCCACATTTCAGCTCTGAGTAAGTGATTTTGACTAAACTGAAACCCCCTGAAAATAGGGGACTAAAATGAAACCAGCTTAACTGCATCAGGCTGCCGTAATACTCTGCCAGAAGTTTACCTGCTACGGTTTGCTTGCACAAGTCCTGCTAGAACTGATGGGAACTGAATGTGCAGCTTTGTGGCAGACAGTGGCCTAAGGGTAAGGAATATTCCAAGTAAAAGCTAGTGTCAGCTGGAAGCAAGTCACCCCCTATTTATAGGTTTTACCAAAGTGTCAATGGGAGGAAACAATTTCTATTATTGCAGAACGAATTAATTTCAGGAGGCTGGAAGAGTGGCCTTGTCAAACTGAGTTCAAGGGTGTTGCATCCCAAAACCAGGCAAGCACAAATACATAAGGGGAAAAAAAAGACACTCATATCAACATTCTAGTAGAAATCTGAACTGTACAAACCTTGATCTTTTCTGTTATTTTGCATTAATTATCAAAAGAATACTTGCTACATATTCCAGATGCTAAACATCTTGGCTTTGACAATTATAAAGTGTAACAACACTGACACATAAATCAGGGAATACAACACAAAACACTTAGATGAATGAAGGACTGGGAAGTCTCAGCAAGCCAGACAGTAATTTAAAACGCACCCAGCCACTGTTCTTCAAAAACAGAGACACTACTAAAGATAGCTCCTAGAAAGGGGCAATTAAATATATTAAGAGATGTCTATGAACCCTTAACTCACCTAAGGAGTTGATAGTTGGGGGGCAAGAACATCTGATGGGGCCCTGGGGTGATGTAGGCTCCGTGGGAGAGTTAAGCAGCTCTAACAAGTTTTGCCAATCGCACTAACTTGGGAAAACACAGTGACACGCCCAGAACTCCTGGATGTCAACTACACTTAATACCACTTCTCACCCAAATTATTACTGAGTACTCATACAGCAATGCTAGCTTAAAAGAAAGGAATTCCAGAAATAGAGCTTCACAGAACATAAATCAGAAATAAATATTTACCAAGTCAAGGGGAGGACCACAAACAAACTATATAGTTTAATCAGTCTGTACAGGAACACTGCTATTTTTAAATTCTCTTTCTTCGGCCACCTCAGCAAGAGTATTACTCACAACAGACAAAAACCAGTGTAAAGGTGTACAACTGGATTCCTTCCCAGAACTCTGCCGCTTAATAGCTCCTGCTTGATGCAGCCTGCAGTTAAGCTGTGATTGTATTAGTTGCAAGAGGCAAGTAAGAAGTAAAGTTACCACGAGTCACGTGAACACAGTTTTGAAGGCTTAACTTAGCCTATGCAGAGCTTCACGTCAGCTATCCGGGGCCAGCTTTGGAAGATGCTGTCACAGATCACCTGAAAACCAGAGAGCCTTCCCAAACCAGTCAAAAGCAGAACACACAAAGCAGGACAGACACGCAGAAGTTCTCTGAATCTCCACCTTCCTGAATAATATTATTTACAACTAAGCTATAATAAAATTTGTTCCCTGGGCCAGAACTATACAGAAAGAAAGACTGAGTAAAAGTAATTTTTGGGTGATGCCAGAGAAGCACCAGAATCCAAATGTCTGAAGCGTTGAATTGGGGAACTGAAAAAGTAGTAACAACTTAATATTGAGTTCGTTAACTGAAAAAAAATGCCAATGAGAATTTTTCATCACAGCTACAACATTCTTAAGGCAGATCCTCAACAGTTTAAACCACTGTACTGCAGCAGTAGAGCAAGGGCCAAGTTTATTTCTCCTTAGGCATATAAAACCAGAGCACGACTGCTGCCAGTGGTATCAATGAGTTTATACCAATAAATTAAAGCCAATTTCATTTAGCTCTGGCAAATTAAGGGGCTCCTAAAGCACGAGGACGGGCTTCACAGAAAAACACAAACAGTGGAAATATTTTGCAAAATGGGAGACAAAAAATTATCAGAAATGCTACATGTAACTTGAGGAATATATTTTAGGCAAAAGACAAAAATTTACTTTTAAACTACAATATGCTGTAATTAAATGCTATATCCTGGACAATCTAGCCACAATCACAATTTTAAAAGGGAAAATTTCATTCACAATTTTTCAGAGGCATGAGAATTGAGAGGTCTTTGTGAGGGCCAGAGATTTAGACCAGAGATACTAAATTAGTGCTTCTATTTAAATATACAAGACAAACAAATCAAAGCAGCTCAACCAAATCCAACTGAAATCAAAAATCACTTGTAAATCATTCTGAAGTCCCCTCAGTTTGATTTTTGTTAGATAATCCATATCAAAACCTCTCTGACAAAACCTCTTCCTGAATAATCAAAATTAAGTTTTTCCTCCCACCTCTTCTTTTTTTCGTAAAGAAAACCTCACAACTGTTCATTCAGTTCATTGCTAATGATCTTGCATTAGGATGACAATGAACCAAACTGAATACACACCTGGGTCTAAACTGCCCTCTCTAATCTACGGAGGTGTTTACTGAAACAGGCTCCAGAAGATGATACCGCTGTATCTGCCTCAACGTGTTCGACAGCTCCGTCTTGTTGCCCCCTGCACCCCTGCAGCTGGCAGCGAGTAACCCTGATATACTACAGCACAGGCATCTGCAAGGCACACAGTAAAATGCAATAATACAAACAGATGATACAATATTTGTCCTTTTTAAAGTACATTCAGAAAGATCTTTCATGTTAAAAAAGAAAGTAAGTCAGCATAAAGTCACACTGCATACAAACAAAAAAAGGGGCTGTTTTAGGATTAACTATGAGGGGGAACCAAATAGAAGAGTGTTATTCACATCCAGAGGGGCTACAGCTATTCTTCTATTTGAAAAACTGAATGCAGTTTGAGCCTTCAGAAAAAACATGTTACAGAGTGCAGAAGGGCATTATGTTTGTCTTAGATTTTCCCTTGCTTCGTTACTTCCACTCAGAAAGCTGTGCAGCATCTTTTATGTAAAGGCTCAGGTACATCATTATTAAAAAAACACCTCTTCATGAAGCCCAACATTCCTTTACAGATATGAATTCAGCAGAAGTTTATCAGACAGATCACACCAAGAAGTTTATAGAGCTCTGAAGTTCAAAACAAGATCATTTTTAGAATTATTAACAACTTATCTATCTTTGAAGATTGGCAGCTTATCTTTTCATCAGAAAGTATTGGAAAAATTGTGATTTCTCCTTTTACAAATGGTTATACTGTTAGTGTTATTTCAGTTAATGAATAATACAACATTCTAGGTAAAGGAAGCTGACCATCAGACAGAAAAAAACCCAACCATCTTGAAGCTCAAATCACCTCAAGAAAACAGGACATGAGTGAATTTAGACCAAAAAATGCTATCCTTTTCAGTAGAAAAATATTTCCTTAAACCTAAGGCAATGAATAAGACAATCATAGATAAGAATGTCTGTTCAGAGGATGAATAGAAGTATTTTTTAAACACAAACTGGCAAAAAAATCGAATTTAATAGTAGGAGATGGAGAGTGAGACATCAATAATATGTACTTCTAATAAGACAATTGAAACTTACACAAAGAAATTAAGTAAACAGAATTTTTTGAAGAAATATACAGGAGAGGAAATTGTATTTCAGACTTTTATTAAAATCTGTCAGCAAGGTTTTTTCACTTGAACCCTCTCTTGCAACAACTGTCTTCAGACTGTGTTGTCTCTTCAAACGTACCAGTTAGAAACCTGAGGGTATCTACCTACTTTTAGGATGCTGAAGAACTGCAAGAAGTATGTACTGCTGCTCTGAAAACTTCTGCAAAGGCCCTCAGCATGGATTAAGTAGTTATTTTGCAAACTTTTGTAATTATCGCAGGCACGTATCAGTGTAGGCGTTTATTTTTATACAATGCTAGCTGCTAGAGACATGCTGCGTTATTACTCTTCATGTGGGCTATGTTCTTCAGACGATAGGTTTTTGGATTTGGCAATAATTTTGAGTTAAATCTGTGCTTTTCTACCATGACGAAGTTTCACAGATGCCAAGCACAGTTGCATTGACTGGGTTAACATCTATGACATTCAAACTGTCCTTAACAGTCATAAGAGCACCATAGGAATGGCAGATTCATTTTCTTTGTAACAGGGTTACTGTGTTGAAAGAGCATGTGCTTATAAATGGCTATTGTCAGAAAACTCACTTCTAAAGTAGGCTTCTGCTTAATGAGAAATGTTCAACAGTGCTAAGTATAAGGAAAACTAAGAGGCAGAAGCGATGACAGAGTGAAGTCTTCCCTTGATTTGACAAACAAGATCACGACAAACAGCGTATGACAAACGGATCTCTGAAATCGATCTGAGCCATCAACATTCTGCACAAGGCCCTGAAGTGCCAGGATGTATCAATTCAATGATTGCTAAGGCACTTACTTAAACTCTTTTGCCCGAGAGCTGTTACATGAATTCAGGTACATTTTTAGGAAAATAGAAGTTGAGCAGACTAAAGTTCCTCAGTTCCTGCCTTGTGACAGTGAGTCATTTCCACGCAATATTCAAGACTACTGGGCGTATACACATTGCATCAGTTCCTCCACAGTTCTTGTCAGAGAGCATCTCACCTTCTGTCAGTCAGATGACGATGTGCAAGATCAATAAAAAACACACTTTCTGTGTGATCTTGCACATGGCAAAGCTGGATTTTGAGACAGTCTACTTAATTATTACATCTTACTGAAAATATCTTCTCCGCAGAGTAAATGCCATCCCAGTTCCAAAACTCTACCACAGAAATCCATGGCGTATGCTCATATTGCCGCAGAGTAAAGCCTGGGGTAGCTGCATGTCCTATAAGGGCAGAGGAGGAAGAGGGGAAAGAACAAGCCATACAAGGGGCGATTATTGATCCATTTCTGTTATAGTGGAAACACAGGGAGTTTGGAGAGATTCCTTGAAGTACAGCGTACCCTGAAAACCAGGAGCTGTATGTGGTAGTCTTCACAATCCGTAAGATTAAGGTGGAAGCCACATCAGTGTGACAGAGGTAGGCTTATAGTGAAGCTTGAGATTGAAGAGTTCTTCTGTGCCAAACTTTTTGAGGTATTGAGAGCACTTTTCCCCTCAATTTGTCATTAGTGAATAAAACCTTGTTTTCCTAGAATATTGTGCACATTTTAAAGGAGGGAAAATACTTGTAAAGGCAGTAACTAAATTAAGAACTCTCCTGTATCAGGGTGCCCTATGTTGTGGGTAGAATATTCAGACTCCGTGGTATGAGGATGCTACAAAAAGCTCAGTAATACGATGCCACGTTATCCTTTTCCTTCTCAAAGCTGTAGCTGTACATTCAGTCTCCCAGATGCTAGAGGATCCATTCATCTCACTCTCCCAGGAAAGAAAGCTTCAGGAAGTCTGGCTGGAAAGGCAGCACGTAAGTAGTCCAGGCTCTTTAGGCTACATAATTAATCAGAATAGCTTAATAACTTAGGTTATTCCAAACACTGTGGCAACAAGTTCTTGCTTTTAAACAGCTGTTTTGAGGCTTAGTAGCTGAAGCAATCTGAGGCAATTCAGGATAGGGTCACTGACGTTTGAGGGTACTCGTATGTTGCCAGTTTTCCGTGAAATAGGGGTTAGCATTTCAGTAAGGTTTCCATGTGGTAGCTCATGTTGGTTCTAGCTCATGGATCTGTTGAATTATTAGAGTTTCAGGTTTCAAAGTACTTGTAAATTGCTGTAACATACAGCATGACATTCTGCCAGTCTGGACGTTCAGTTCGCACCATTTCATTGATGTCCTGTCACAGAAAACAGATTGGTCAAAATCAGGAAGGAGAACCTTGTGAGTGATGTGGTAGTGGTTTTACTAATTCCCGGGAACAGCAAATCTGTAAAGTTTCCACAATTTAAAGCACTGACAAAGAAAGCTCCATTTTCTTCCACATACATTTTGTAAGCAACACAAAGATAAGTAGCTATGAATAGTATATCTGTAGGCAGTTACTTTGTTGACTTAAGATCAAAATGTCTAACGCTGTGCGTGCCTAACCATCAGGGTAGCCAAGGCTTTAGTGTTCGCGCTCCCCCCACAGCCTGGGACGGCAGCGCAGGTCGCCCAGGCAGGAACCAGGAGTCACAGAATCGTGGCTCAGGTACAGGCTGAAGCTAAAGTTCAAAATTCTTATCAGGGTAAGAGTCGAGCGTCAATAAATAACTGAGTCCCATTTTACTTTATATGTACTTCTGAGTCAAAAGGCAAGGAATAGGGAAGTTTACTGACAATTTGGGTATATCCAAGACAGTGACCAGCTCATGTGTAATCACTAGGCACATGTTTCACAGCAACACTATTCCAGATTGTCAGTCAAGGAGCAGGACAAACAAAGCCTGATCTACTCTCTTTGGCACAAGTACAGAGGGTTGTAGTTTCTAATACATTTTGTTTTACTGCAAGGGTCTATTTTTTAAGCTTTGGGCCCAGCAACCTCCAGAACTAAAAACCAGAAAGTAATTTTAATTTTTTTTTCCATTTTCCATATGAAAGTAGCTGGATCCTTACATTACCTGCTACTATTTCCATAAAACAGTTTTCATACCCCTTTTCACCCTTGACTCACGTAATATGGAAAAGGAAAAAAATCCACAAACATACACATCATACACACTGCATATGCAGGCATGTAAATAGATACTAAGTCCTTAAGATGGATACAATTTGCTCTTAGAAGAGTTAATTCCATTCAATTTGCCTTTTTTGAAGTATCTGTAATTAAGTACTTTAGAAAAAGGGCAGAGAGTAAACATTTATACTAAAGCTGAATTATGTAGGAATTACTGCAGTTATTTTTCACAATCGAGTTTTTACATCAGCACTTGGTAAGAAACTTCCACGTTTCAAATCACTGACAAAGCCGAAGTCCAAAAGCCCAACAGTTGCACTGCCATTGTCAGCAAGGACAATGCTGGGGGGGCAAAAGCGCTGATAAGGATCAAGGCAAGTGTTATTTTTAAAAATGTCTGACTTTGTTGTATTATTAGTTGCTAACGATGGCAGCTTTGTTAGAATTCAGGTTACAAGTATCACTTAACTATCATTTCTGATACTGGCAATTTTAGCTGGATTCTTGTGATTATTCACCAGGGCTTGGGATACTCCCAATTCCACACCTTTAGAAATCTTTCTTTTCTACTAAATACCACACTATTGAAAACTGATTCTTTTAAGGTAAAATTTCTACAAGAATGCTTATAATAAAACGATAATTGAAAAAACCTTACAATTACTTACAATGATGACAAATTAAAAGTCTGAATTGAAGAGGTAAATCTTGACTCTCATATTACACTGAGCAAAAGAACAAACTCCACAGCTTGATTTGCACCTCCACAACTCCAAAAAAATCAAATAATTTGAAAGTAGGTCAGAGCCAGGAGAGAATTCATGTATTCTGGAACTATTTCTCAAACAAATTCATTGGTTTTATTATTATTTCTTATGATATTGAGAGATGAGTTGTAGTGAATCTTCCTTTTATAGCTTAAGAGTTTATCTGCTATCATGCTGTCAACTTTGCTGCAGCTGCTGGACTGTATCTCAGTTGCTATTTAACGCAAAAAACATGTAAGCTTAAATTGTTGATTACAGCGGGTTTATTAAAGAGTCACTGAGGTACAGAGTATCTTTGGTATTTTTCAGTCAAGCACAATACAGGGGCAATAACCTCTAGCTGTGAGCTCATCTGCTGCTAGTTTTAAGTCTAAAGCATCAAAATCTTTCAAAAGTACAAAATAGAGTAACTTAATATTTATAAATGGGTTAGAATTCATTCAGTATGCATTTCAAACTTACCAGAGTAGATTTGATGCCAACACTTTCAGCTGCCTGAAAAGCCAAAGTGAAATTTCTTCTCTGCATGAGATATAAACATAAGTTAGAAACCAAGGAAACGCTACTTCAAATATAATAAAGTGGTGTTAAGGATGTTCGGAGTGATGCTGCTACCTTTGCTTCAGATGGAATCAATAATTTGACTATAGTAATTTAAAAAGAGCCATAGGAATGAACATGTTATAATATAATAAAACAATTTTATGGAAAATTTTTATTAATTCCTCATTTAGAAGACAATATGGAAAATTGTTGTCAGTGTAGAATGACTGAGTTATACGATACTAAAAACCAGACTATCTAATCTTTAAAAAGCATAAATCAAACAACCTCTTCATGTGTTAATGAAATATATATTTTTAGGATATATTATCATTAATAATACATCACCAGTATTAATAATACATCACCAGTAGTTATTAACTGTAGCACACTCGAATATATACGGACTACTCTGCAGCCTTGACATCTTCTAGTTTACCTTTAACGTACATCACCTGAGCATCACAATCACCAGTATGAGACAGTAGGATGAAACATCCTTGTGATTTTGAAAGAGATGAACATAACATGTCAAGATACAAAGCTGGTGAATTCTAATTATTTAGGCTTAAACACTCCTTGCTTCCAAAACACAAACTGAAAACACTTCCCAACCACGTGGGTTAAATAAAATGTTTCAGACTTAAATTTATGAACTTCTGGTTTTGCTGTGGGTTGTCTTTTTTTTTCCTCTTATATCTGTTCCAAAGTTCTGTTTAATGCAATGACCTCATAATATTAGAAGGTTTAATGAGAACAGCAGCAAGGCAGTTTCAAGTGTTTCAAATAGGATTCCTACTAATATTGTCTTTTCAGAACTCAAATCTGTTCATTCCTCTTTACTAACTCATATTAATTACATAGTTTCAGAGTTCCAGAAATGGCACTTTCACATCTTACCTTGTCCTGGCTATTTAGTTCTTGATAGGGAATATGGGCTGGGAGGTAAGTATGGAGGACTGCACAGAAAGCCAAGCCGTCATTCCAGCTGCTGCTGAAGTTTGTTATGTCAATATTCTTGAAGGGGAAAAAAAATCCAACAATATTAAAATCATAATCTAACAAGAATTAGTTCTACTAGCCCAGCAATACTCATGGGGGGTTTTTGTTTGTTCGTCTGGTTGTTTAATACCTTTGAAGCACTCAGCAGAAAAAGTGATATAAAGATGTTCTAACAGGTTGAATACTGATGGTGGCCAGGAACCATGATCTTTGGGATTGAAACTGAAAACTGCAGTCTTGCAATTTTTTGTCTTTTAGTTTCACTGGGAAACTCAGTAGCACTGGTAAACACATCTCTTGAGATTGTCAAGATGCGTCAGTGACCTTTGAAATTACTGTACACTTGGCTGTGGGCAATCAAACAATGGTAAAGAGGGTAAGTGGATAGCAGTCCCTTTAAATTAAGAAATGAAGAGTAACAACAACTCACAGTTTATCTTTTAGACTTTTATGGAGAAATACAAATATGCTTTAACACTCACTTCATTAACTGGGCTTAAGCAGAAGCTAACCAGCTCCCCTATTTAGTTTTTGAAATTTTAAAGTAGCAGCAACTCTATTCTCCAGCCACAGAACTGCAGGAACACAAAACACACAGGTCAGCCTTTCACCTGACAGCAATTGAACAGCCATCACCTCTCTCTGACGACACACTCAAACTCATCATTCCAAAGGCAGACAGCTCCGTATGACACACTCAAACTCATCATTCCAAAGGCAGACAGCTTCGTATGGGTCAGTGTCACCATGTCACACCGGCTGGGAGTGAAGGCAGTTGTGCTTCTTGTCAAACCAGTGATTTGGTTTACAAATGGAAAACAACTGCAATCCTCTCCAACAGAGGAAAAAAAACCAAACCAAAACTAAAGGCTGTTTCTAGAAGAATGCGAGGGAAATCTCCATTTCCTGCCCAGCGTTAGCACTTTTTTTATACAAAGTCTCCCAAACGCAGGTTCAAGCTCTGGCGACGTAAGCGTACGTGCTGGGGCTCACAATGCCCAAGGCAGCGGCCGAGCCGAGCCTGCCACCCCGCTGCCTGCTCGCAAGCGGAAATGTCATTGTTGGAGACCCCCAGTCTGTGGGAACATGTTCTTCACACAGCTTCCTCAAGCCACAGGGGTGGGAAAAATTTAAAAGCAAAAGGAAAAAAAAGAATTAATAAAAAAAAAAAATGAAGCTCTCCCTCCTTTCTCCTCGAGAGAGACAGGAAATTGGATTTAAATTAATGCTCAGTTAAAACTTTTTCAATGTTACTTACATTAGGCAAACAAATGCAACACACAGTACAAAGCTTTAAGGAAATAAGGCAAAAAATATCAGATCGTTAAAGCCAATAAATTCCTACTTGTGTCTGTTTACAAAGTTACTTTTCAAAAAGTTCTTTCCCCCTACCCTGTAAGCCGTAATGCTTTGGATCACATCTGTACCAGTAAGATGGATAAAGGTAGGGAGAGTGGCTCTTCTTGTCACAGTCATCTGTGGTCAGCTAGCTATAAAATTCAAATGTGATCGAACGGGTTTCCTTTGATACACCATCTACTGAGGGAGAAACACTTGGTCCTGGTTTTCACGTCTCAGCTGAACTATTCTCCCTCCTTCCCTAGGATTGCCAAGTGAGATGGGAAGGCAAGGAGAAAGATGTACATTGGTGTTGTCACACCTAAGTTAAACACAGATCTACTCAGACATACATATATGCATCAAGTCAAGCTATTAAAAACAATTTAAAAATCATACTAGTTAAAGCTTCTGAAGAGCATCAGCAAATTTTTAAGTCTCAGTACTACAAGGACAGATACAAAATTCCTTATTAAAGTAATGAGCAATGTTGAAGCATTCCTGAATCTGATTAAGAATTTCTAAGACATCAGTTTTCAATCTAGTGACTTATTTGTTAAAGCTGTATCCAGCATTACCTGTTGAATTGGTATTATCACAGAATATACTCTATTTACCATATACCAGGAGTCTATTAAAGCAAATCACCAGCCACTGTACAAATAAAGTTTGATAGTACCTTGTCTCACAGAGCTTACAACTTTTTTTTTTTAATCTCTCAGGTTGCCCCGTGCATTTCAGAGGAAGCACAAGAATATTTATCTGAAAATTTAAGAGTTTGAGCCCAAACACCAGCATCACTGAAGCACAGATGAGATCTCATTATTGAAAGAGGGACAGAAGGATACAGACCCTTCAAAGGGAGAGCAGAGAAACAAGAAACAACCAATGCAATACTGATAAAGAAACGAGCTGGAACAGGGATCTTTGCAGCAGCCAGGACGGTCAAGAATGCATTCATCGAAGTTAGAAAACAGGAGTGTATGAGTATGTGATGTGTATGAGATCATCAGAATCTACTCCTGAGGCTTGATGCTGTGGATGAAGATGACTTGTACTCAGAATATAAAAAGAAAGAATTTGCAAGGTATCAAAACAGTCTGACTGCTCTAGAAAATAGACCTTTAGAACATCTGGGGCTAAAGACAGAAATCTTCACATGATTTAAAAATCAGGAGGAGTGATTACCTCCAAAATCTAGAGACATTTTCCATAGTTATTCCTTCACCCCAACATGAGCAAGTAAGTCAGGATAAAGTTGCACTGAGAATGGTAATTGAAACTAATACAAGACAAAGTAATCTTCCCTTAAAAATTACAGTTGTATAAACTAAAAATGTCAGTTTAGACATTAGTAGCACCCATGGAATGTTAAATTTTGAATATGAACACTGGAAAAAAAGGCCACTTAAAAAAGTTCACCTACAAGTTTTGTTGGTTCTCAAGAACTTGGGAATACCTTACTCTTCTAAATCTTCTTGTAGGGTCCAGCTTTTATTAAGACAACAAGCAGAAAACAAACCCATCATCCAAGAATTTTAATGTATCCAGAGAAGCTGAATTAAATACAACGGAAGGAAACAATTAAAAGGAACTGGTTTCTGTTTCCAATTGCTCTGAGCATTATGAATTATTATTACCTCTCAGACTAAAAAAGTATAAAATTGGTGAGACACTAAAAAACAAATCTAGAAACTGGACAGATTGTCATTTAAACTGAAAATTGAATTTTTTATGTAGGGCTTTGAGCACATAAATGGCACATTTAAATACAGCACATTTTTATTTCCCAAATGCTTTTAACTACTTGTGGTTTTTTGAAAAAGCTTGGTCAGTATAATGAAATCAATCTTGCATTAAGCTCTTATTTCTCAAAGAACGGACGGTCAACAGAGCATCAGCCTAAAATCTCTGACATAATTTCTTCTTTGTTACTGCTTTTATTAAGTAATTGGCTCTATTAAGAGAATTCTGCTGGAATCTAATCCGGAATTTTTCTTCAAGCCATTTCAGACCACAAAGTATTAAAGCAATTGAAGGACATACTTTTAGATAAATTGTCAAATGAGGAATAAGCCTTTCCAGAGATAGGTGAACTAGAAGGAGATTTATCAGTTCTTGTCTATTAATATTTAATACTTAGGATGGCAGTGAAATTGCCTCTAGTATTTGGGAGAGATTTTTCAGAAAAAGGTAATTCTAACAAAAGGAGTTAAGCAATAGGCTCTTGTCATAAAAAGATTTGTGGAAGACACTTTCCAACCAGGAACAATAAACAGAGTTAAAAATTTATAAGGCTTCTTCAGAGACAGAGCATATGAATGTAACATTTTACATAATCAAACAGACCAAATTCCACAGCCATTCTACAGCCACGGCACAGACGGGAAAAAAGACAGCAGGGGAACACTGGTGGATCCACAGCCAAAACCCATTTCAAGCATGCCTCAAGCTCCTCGTAAACTGCAAAGTGCAAGGCGGGAGCAGTCACCACAAAACGAGTACTCCCTTGTGCCCACATAGAAAGAAGTAAGTTTCTTCCTTAAACAAGGTTGAAATGTAATAGGAACAAAATGGTCCATCAACTTCAGCTGAAATACAGTCGTGGTTAAACAGTAAGTGACCTGGATTAGAACGTGAATCAGAAGCACCCGCTTCCAGTAAAGAAGGCAAAGAGTGTCCTGAGCTGCAGCACTAAGCGGCCAGCCAGTCCATCGGGGACTGGGGCTCTGCATGCTGCTGGGCCCTTGAGTCTACATCCGGAACACTGGACAGAGCTTTGGTCCCCCAGTTCAAAAGAGTCACTGAAGAATAACGACGGGTTCAAAGCAATTAGATGGTTAGAGAACATGACAGGTAAAGAAAAGTTGAAGGTTTACTGAGCCTAAAGAAGATTCAGGAGAGATGTAATCTGTCGTCCAGTGCCTAAAAGGCAGTTAGAAGCTGGAGGTATTCTCTTCACAAGGACACATGGTGACAAGACAAAACACAACAGGCACAGTTTCCTTCTGTCTGGATATAAGAAAAAAGACTTCACCAGGAAACATTTAAGCATTGGAATAAGTTGCCCAGAGAAGTGGAGGAATCTCTCTCACTAGAAACATCCCAGACTGCTTAACAGGGCTCTCCATAAACTCAATCTCAAGTCTTTCCTAACCTATGACTTTTCTAGGATTCACAATTTTTCAACCAGTGTAGTGATAATTTGAAATTTGTTTCCTGTTGCTTTTTGCAATAATACTAAATTAACTGAGGGTCTTCTACAGTTAGTGAAAAGTAATTTTTTTTTAAAAAAAGCAAGAAACAGATATTAACTGTTATAACCCAGTGATTCAACTCTCTCTTCTTTCCCCTCCCAGAACACTCCACATCTAAAAATAAAACCAAAACACACACATAAAAAATCCCCAGATATAGATTACAACTTACAGTTAGAAACTAAGAACAAAGTTATTTTAACTATCTCTTCAGCAGATACATCCACAGCTGTCTTCCAGCTCCCTGAGCTATGTAAATCACAGTTTGAGCAGGGGCATACTACGCAGACGCTATTTCTTCATCCTTTGCTCTGCGCAAGGAGAAGTAGTTCCCACTTACTAACTTAGTTTGGCTCACAAATGAGTTAGGACACGAAGAAAATAAAAACATCTGTCATGTCTCCGTTATATTAGTTAATTAAATAAGTGGGCTGAGAAAGCAAGAGCATTAATATGATTCTGTACTATAACATATTACACCATTAAAACAAGATTTGAGGTTTAAGTTTACAGGCCTTGGCAGGCTTCTTCTCATGGTAGAAAATTACTACTAAAAAGCTTCTAAAAGCTTTTAAAGACCCATACACATACAAAAGAAAAGAGTATCCATTAAACAAACCTTAGAAAGGTAGACTACAAAATAATTGCTATCTACACTCCACTGAATCAGGATTCACCGATTCTCAACTCATGGATTAAAGCTGAGACCATCAGTATTTCTGGCAGGAGGTGAGAACGTAAGCAGGTTTCTGGAATAGTCATAACAGCAGTCCCAACTACTGCCTCTGCAAACCCAACTTCTGAAAAGGAAGTAAATGGCAAATATAAGAGTCAATATTAAAGAGGATTGATGGTTTAGCAGTTTCCTTCCATACCAAGGATATGTTATTTTTCAGTTTCGGCACAAAAAAGAACTATAAAAGTCATTCTCAAAAAAACCCAGCAATTGCTTCAGACGTTAACATTTGAGGCACTTAAGAGATACAGACAGCTTCCTAATTTATCCTAAATTTTGTCATAATTAAGTCTAATAAGTTGACATTTCTCTTGTAACAGAATCCAATCCAAACAGAAAAAGGAAGCATGCCCTTCCTTAACTCAACAATCTTTGGCTAAAGCATCACAGCTTAAACCAAGGAGTGAAGTGTTCTGGCAGCCCAACTATGTTGATGAATCAACCAGACAGCATCAGGGCAAGCATGCACACCCTGGAGGCAGTATTTGAACACAGGCTTACATAAGCTCACAGTCTTGTCCTCTTCTTGTGCATTTTTTAAAAAAATCATAAAATCAATATAATACTTCATAGAATCATAGAATGGCCTAGGCTGGAAGCGACCTTAGAGATCATTTTAAACTTGGAGCAGAGTGTGATCTAGCTTACTGTTGATAAAGATATGTAGGTAAGAACAGCTTTTTAAAAAAGCAACCGTCTTTTACCTTGAGCTTTGTTATTCTACACTTGACTACAAACGAAAGGACGGCTCGATTTGGAGGAGCACGCAGCACAGCATTCGGTACACGTACATTCACACTTGATCACACTGCTCAGCCACTAAACAATTTTATTGCTTATTGCTGTCATGTAGATAGTAAGTTTTACTTTCCTTTATAAGATACGTAGCTCTGATCTGTACAAGAGATAAAAATTAACTGATCTTTCCAGAAAAAAGCAGCACTGCATGAATTAGAGGACAGGTACTACAAGGCTGTAGCCAGGAGGTCTTTCAGTGTATCTGCCTAAGAAGCACAGAAAGCTTAAAAAAAAAAAATTAGTCTATTCTTGCTCCTATCTTGTGACAATTACTTTTTTGGTGTTAGACTTCTGGAAGTGAATTATCTCTCAGAATGCTGACAAAAAATGGAAAATAAATTGAAATATTCCTGTAGATAAGAATGGGTAAGGATGTATGTATCCTGTTTATTGGTCCCCTTCTTAACATGGAACATGCACATTTACATCCTTTTCTTGACTTTTATTTCTTTTGTACTCAGAATGAAAGTAGCTGTGTTCCAGCCAGTGTACATAACAGCTGGATGGGATTACTTTGTGCTTTGAAGATATCTGGAATTTCTGACAGTTTTATGACACTGCACATATTTCAGATGAGTCAGGATGATTCTCTTCTTTCTGGAAAATGCAGCACTTGGCTGCATACTCTGAGTCAGTATGTCAGATTCTGAACAAAGCTAATACATGATCAAAGTTCAACTATTTTGTGCCTGTTCATCTGAAAACTAAAAGGTGATTCATTCCTCCTTAATCTAAATGCTTAAAACTCCCCACCATTATCCAAAGAGACCTACTCTCCTCTTTTGGGGCTTAGGGATCTGTTCAGCCCTGAATATAATTAAAGTCAGTAACGTAGGGAGGACAATTCTGTCTAGACCAAACAGGCTCTAGATGAAAGTTAATAGAGAACCAGCCTGCTGTTAGCTCTGCAATGACCTTCTGCAGATCACCATTCTCCAAACCTAAGCTTCAAGAAAAAATTCTGCCTTCAGACAGCGTGCGTATTAAAAGCAACAACACAGTAAGAGATCAAGGCATACTGTATTTTACATCAGTAAAAGTTTTTCTTATTTTCATTAGCTATTTTAACCTTTTTTTCTTTTTATTGAGGTACTCTTTAAAAATATCAGATTTGGAACATAGTTAAATGTTGTTTAGCAACTACATTTCAAGAAATCTGTTCATTTATTCCTTTTCAAATTCTATTGAATAATCAAAAAAACTCCACAATGAAGTAATGTATTACAGTTTTTTAACAACGTTAGATATTAGCTTGTTTATCATAATGTATTCACACAAGAGAAAGTCTCAAGATACCTTTAAAAATTCTGCTATGCAGTTTAATTAGAAACAAATTGATATAATATGAATGGGCCAAAATTAAGAATATAATTATTCTGAAACACAAGCATTCTAAGACTTCCTTTTTCTTTTCCTTTTTTCTAAATCATGGTTAAAGTCTTCCAGGTCATTTCAGAACTTTTTACAGACTCCATTTGCAAGTACTTTTCCTTTACCTGTTATATTTGTAATTAACTAACTAATAGCTAACATGGATTTAAATCTGTAACAGGAGCAAAATTGGTGACTAGGTAGAAAGCAGACCTACTCCTAGGCCTGCAGAAGAGCAGGCTGCGATATTTAGGACTTGGTTGTTCCACGCGGCTCAGGCAGCAGCTCAGAGGCCAGCGCCAGCTGCTCAGTGCCTCAGCATGCAGGCAGCAATAAAAAAGCTGCGCTGGCTCCTGCCCAGAAGGTAAGCCACAGTAAAGCAAACAGTGGCAGAGATGAAGACTAAAAGTTATAATGATGGGAAATGCTGGGGATAAAAGGGAACTGGGACAGAGTATAAGACACTAGGAGGAGCTGGAGGTAAGAAAAGGCTTCCTGTCAATATTTGTGTGACAGAGAAGGACGAAGAGAGCTAGAACACCTTATCTAGGATTGGCTGAGAAAGGGAGATGTTCATTATTCTGATGCTTGCTTACTGATTGTCAGTTTTGAATATATGTAGTTTTAAAATAAAACTAAGAGTTTCAATTTTAAAAAGAGCAAACAAGATAGATTCTTATCTGGTATTGATAATGTTGCTGAGATGCCAGAAAGCTGGATAAGCACTATTCACACCAAACACAATGTTAGACATGGTTTAAAACATTAGAACACCACTAACATAGTGCTCAAAAAGAAGAACTGCATTTCAGAGAATGCTGAAACTAAACAAATCCTGTACAACGAAAACATGAAAAACGAGTGTGCCTAAAGCAGAAGACATTCTTCTCCATAAACTAACTTAACATAACCTCCTGACATCATCTTTTTCTTTCAAGATAAGAAATACATTGATTATATGCTATGTGCTACAGCTTCTCAGTAGCAACACAAGCAGAGAACCATTATTACAGTTGTTGAAGCAAGCAGAATAAGTCTCAGAACCTATTCTACAAGCCTTTATAAAACTCAAGTAATTATAAGCCGCAACCTATATAAGCAAAAGCATGCTCTTGCATGTGCACACAACTAGAGAATTAAAAGTTTGGAATACTTTCTGTTACTTTGCCTAGCCAAATAAGGAAGCTGTCAAGTTCATCTTGTATTTCAAGACAATACATGAAAATATTTTCGTATTCAGTTTTAGAGGATTTATAAGGAAATATAACATCCTGCCTTTTTTAAAATGTGGGGAAGGAGAAAGGCTCTTTCCACAAAGAAGCTTATCCTCAGAAATAGCACAGTTTAGTACTAGACGTGCCACAGGAAGAGGGGGGAGGGCTTATATCACAAGCCTGTCCATTGTACTGAAAGACGACTTTTCCTATGGATGGGCGATCATCCTGTTATGCAGCTCGCAACTTCCTCCTGCATTGTGAGGCTCAAGTCATGGAAAGAAGTACAGTTCTCAAACTGAGGATTGTGTTGCAAACTCCAAACACCTTCAATGCAAGTTAACCAAACAAATACATCACGGTCAGACTATCAACATCCTGGTTTAGTTTGTTGAAGCCACTATTCTTCTGAAAAAATAATGTAATCAGGAGAACTCTGGATAGTTATCTTGTTAGTTCTTTTGGCTTCTGATAACATTTGGACTAACTGGAAAACAAAAAAAAAAAAAGAAAAGAAAAAATGTCTGGAACAGCAGTAGAAAGCCAAACTTAAAATGGAAGACGATACAACCTTCACAAAACAAGTCATCCCTAGAGAGTGAATGGAAGCACACTGAAAGATCAAAAAAACCATACACTAATCACCTATCAAAAAAAAAAATCTCTGAAATCCGAGAAATGGTACTCTAACTGCATTTGGGAAATATTAATATGAACCTTACGTTGCTAAAGTTTCAGCTACGGTTTCAGAAGTGCAATCTGTAAAAGGCTGTTTTAAAGTGCCTCGATAGGAGGTCAGCTGCCCCCTTAAAAAAAAGCTATTATCAACAAGGAGCAAAGTGACTGAAGAGCTATTAATGTTAGTTGGGTTAGGACTCGTAGCATGTGTTCCAAGAAGAGAGTACAGTACATACCAGTGCCACTGCAATCTATGCAGTCAAGTGTGGAGCAGCCCAGTTTATGCCATTGGCAGACTCTAACGTGTTGCAGCTCCAGGTCTGCTGCACTCAACAGCTCTACAGTTACCTGATAGCCTTCTGTTTTTTTCTGGCACCACTTCAGCAAGGCGTTTCTCTTGGATCCTCCATATTCTCTCGCTAGGGCAGACAAGGGATCCTTCCTCTCTTCCCTAGGATCAAGGCAGAATCACAACTTAAGAGTTTGTAATGTATCTTTTGCAAGAGAAATATTTACCGTGAGTTTTTAAAAAGGACACATTACTGTCACAGTGAAAGCAGAAGGATATATATAGCACTACTGACAGAAAAACAGAACAGACAGAAACACCTGCAGAGATTTAAGAGTTATTCTGGAGTAATTCTTTCAATAGCAAATCATCCTTTTTTCTTTAAATTTTTTTCTCTAGGTCTTTCAACCTCAATGATATTTTTTCTAAGGGTTCCAAAAATTAAACTCACAACATCATAAGTTCCAGCTTAAACCATTAAGCTAACTCAAGTGACTCTATTTTGTATTTAGAAAGAGAATAAACTGATGTTATCTCTTGCATCTCATGGTCGATTACAAATGTCACCTTGAAACAACAAGTTTGCATATTAGCAGCACGGCATTATTAACAGAACATTTCCCCAAGATCTGTAGCTCTCAAAAAAGAGGGAGGAGATCTAAGTAGGCTGATCTGCCATTTGATATTCTGGCACAATAAAAGCTAGCAATTAATTTCACTTTCAGTCTATCAAACTATCTTGAGTAATTTTTTCTTTAAGGAAAGGTTAAGAAAGCAAAGAATGATCATAACTGATTTGGCCACTTATTCATGATTCTTACATTACAAGTATCTCTTTACCAGGCTTCAGAAATGAATCCTTAGATGAAAAATAAATATGTATTTTAGAGGTAAATATTTTTCAGTAGTCTAGTTACACGAGTCAGTATTCTACAGATAATTTAGTGAACAGTCTGTGACAAAAAGACTAGGTATTACTCCATTATGGAGCTTAGTTACTGGACATAAAGTGTGCAAGCAGTTGTTCTCATTTTTAATAATTTCCATTTGTAAAATTAAAATAAGATAGCTATCAGGGAAGCCATAACGCAAAGATTTCCTCATCTGCTGCTTTTTAAAGAGTTCTATGCAGATGTAAGCAACAGTCTCACAACATCCACAAATACAATACCCTAAGGTACTCCTTTTGGATATTCCAAAAAAGACATACAGACTGTATAGATAACTTTCAAATCTTCAACTCTTTGTTCTTTACAACTCATTTGGTGACTGAGAAGAGGGGTGGAATGGGCAAATACATAGTATTTTCAGTGGATTCCATGAATTCCCTGCTGGAGATTTACAGGCAGTAATTCTCCAGGTCCTGCTAGGGGAAAAGAAAGCATCCAGGGAATGTGGACTTCTCCATGCGTGTGTGCTGCCCACAGAACACCAGAGACTGTCCCACATAACAGAATCTGGCACTCAACACATAAAAGAAGAGAACACGTGCCAAGATACAAGGAAATGTTCTGAAGCACTAATCTTAAACACATGCATTGCAATTTGCTTGGCCAGTCCTCACTGAAATACAGATGGCAAGATCTCCAAGTTGCTTAGAAAGAGATAACATTTGAAACATCCATGAAAATATATGCACAGCCGAATAACAAACAGGAAGAAAGGTAAGTGCCTTTAATAGCAGTATGAGCCTTCAAACCTGACTGCTAATCTCAGAGAGATTTAACGTGAAAAGGAAGTTGCTAATTGTGCATTTTAAATATGAAATAATTATCTGAATAGTATCTCAACTTCATAGGCAACACACAGTCTGAACTATGGTTCAACATATTCTGTACTTCAGTTTGTAAATCAGTGCATATTTCAACAACCCAAACTGGTGTGTTTTTTACATCGGTGACTGAAATAAATAACAATGGGATTGCATATTCAGTCTACAACAAAGATTATGCAACACTACAACAACTTCAGAACAGTGATTTGGGACAACATATAAGAACTCAAATTAAAAGGTCCCTCTCTTTACGCTAAACAAACTGTTTAGCCATGAGGGAGCTGTACAGCCTGTTCTCAAATTCCAGTAAAAGCACATGGTTTCTCTCAGGTTCTCACAGTTATGAAAACACTGCTTAAGAAAATCAATTAGCTTAAGTTGTATGAACACAATAAGAAATGGTTTGACACACGAAACTTACAAGTTCACATATTAGTTCAGCTGTATTCCAAATCAAAGAGTCAATAAAGCCTCCACTACAACAGGGAACTATTTGTTTCAACATACCATAGCAATAACTTTATTTTACAATACCTCTCAAAAAGCAGGGTGGGGAGTAAGAGAAACCTGATCACATTAACAAATTGAAGTCCAGCAGCGACATTGTGAGGATGGTTCCAAAGAGCATGCTCATCTCCACACACCCACTGCCACAGATTCCACTGCTCAGCCTTCTCGAAGTGCTTAGCATTGCGCTGGGGGTCAGGCAGCATGGGAGTGATGTCATCGCTGTAACTGTGCAATTTTACCAGGAAATACTACACTATTTGCTACAGTCTGCAGGCTGCCATTGATGCAATTTTATACATTGCCAGTTCAAAGTTCATATACAAGTATTACGGGGTTTTGTGGTTTGTTGGGGTTTTTTTGCCTGGATGTACCACAGTCTAAATTTAAGTGCTAACACACACAGTATTAATTGCTCCCAGTAAAGTACCCACAGAACCAACCTCAATTCAATTTCTGCACAGCGAAAGGAGGGAAGCGCTGAGGCATTCCTCAGCTGATTTCAGGGAAATTATTTTCAGGAGCACCCACTGTTTAACTAATTTCCCAATTTATTAATGTAATTATTACATATTGCAAATGTCTCAGAACATTAAAGTTTTAACATTTCTGCTGTTCAAAAGCTTTGTCAGGAAGCTCTGTGTGAAATAGTCTTGAGAAAGTCATTTCACCTTTGTCTGCCAGTTTCCCAGTCTATGAAGCAGGGCTACTCAGCCCTACTTAGTACATACTCCACTTGCATAACATGAGGCTTAAATACTTCAAAGCCCTTTGACTGTTAACACTACAAATAGGAAAAGTTTAAAATTTATCACAGACTTCCCTTTTTATCTTACTCATGAAAGGGGGTTGCCCGGCGATTTGTTACTTAAACCTGCACTGTGATTTCATCTGTGGGACAAACAACTCAGGCCCATTCACTCACGGCTCTTTCGAAGACTTGTCGGCATCTGGAATTAAGATCTAGTCATGCTGCTTTTTGTCTTCAGCTGCAACTACACTAGGAAAGATTTGTTCAACGTGCTGCAAGCTCCCTCCTTGAATTTGGCTTCATGGTATTTTGAACTGATACGATGCTACTATTTAGTAACATGACTTAGCTGGGCTTTCTAGTGGAGCATAGAAATTTTGGTACTAACCTCACAAAGAGCCAGACTTCTGGTCTAACTAATGGAGCTGCAGAAAACATTTTCTGAAGCTCTCAAAAACCAATAAAGATTGTTACAGTATGAGTGGCAGTAAGGACTGCAGTCTTAGTGCCAATATTACATATATGCATACAGATAGCTATGAAATTAAGACATCTCAGTGCACCAAGAAAAAGGGGGTTTACCTTATTCGACTTCGAGTTGTAGGGGTGACAGATGCTGTAGGAGAAGATGAGAGTGACAGCTGTGGTGAGGTGGTACCCATCGCCATGAGAGATGCTGGAGATGCTCCATCAGGTGCACTGATATCCCGCTTGATTTCTTCACTACTTCTTCGAGAGACTAAGAGGGAAAAATGCCCATATATTTATCGCTGGCAAACAGAAAAACACTTTCGACCTTACTCTCGCTCACTGACAAGCATTAGTTCAGAAACCACACATAGAAACCGGTATCCAAGACTTTCCACTTAGGAAATATCAAAGATTAAGACTGCACTATCAACATTTGATCAATCCTATATCCTGAAGCACAGAAAGTTTGACAAATGTGTATTAATGGAATGTCACTATGTCTATCTCAAGGATGTCACGAACGAGAAGGAATTTTAACAACAAAACATTGAATTTTCTCTATTCCATGTAGTTATGTCGCTAAGCTTCAAGCAGTTGAGAAAAAAGAAGACTAAAACAGTTTAGAGATGACAGCTGCTTTATCTCCACTTAAATTTAATCAAGAATTGGCATGTATGCAACGCTCTGGACATTAATTATATATCATCAAAAATATCAAAGATTGACCTGACACCATTCAGCCACATTCCACAGAGTTTGCTTCATTTTATCAAAGGAAAAACAATTTTTCTTCAAATGAAAGCACAAGCATTATACTCTGTAAAACCAGACGTGGAAGGGTTATGTTTTCTCTACATGGAAGAGTTTCCAGTTAGAAGTATGAGGTTTGCCTTTTATTCCTAAATAATCACCATTGTTTATGTTTCTGCAAATCAAAGATACAACTTTTCACATACATCAGAGACTTTCTTTCTAATGACTTGGTGCAAGTACATTAATTTATAAATACAAAACAAGAATTGTGTGTGTATGGGGGAGGAAATCAAAAAATCTTTTGGGTGGATTTTTGGGTTTTTTTTAGGACAAATTACAATGATCTAAACTACATTTTCTTCTTGAAAACTTTTACTCAAATCTGATTTCAAAAAAATATTTCTCTCAAATTAGTTCTGCCTAGTTTATAGAAAGTATCACTTTCACAATACCACACTCTTTGTGCTACACATCTTTAAGATTTGTTTTAAGAAACCCTGCTGATACTGAGATCTCAGCTTGATCCTAAACTAACACTCTACATAAACTTCTCTTTAGCAAGTCTATTTTTTTAAAACCCAAAGCTAACATCAAATGTGCAGCAACCACTGTGAGTAATACTGAAGAACAGCTGCAGGTTATGCCAGTCACAAAATGCTTCTCTGCCTCACTTACTCAGAAAAAAAATCCTATATCCAAGCAATAAAAAGTAACAGCTAGGAAAAGTTTCCTTCCTCACATATACCGTACACACCAAAATTATTTGTAATACAAGGAAAGATGACGTAAGTCAACTACTACATGCCTGATTCATACTCATTCATCTGGTATGTTGGTGAAAGTCTGTGTATGTAACAATAAGGACATTAGACAAAAAGTTTAAAAAAAAAATTCTTCAGTGTCACTTGACGTAATAAAATAGAATATTATTTTACCACTGGACTTCAGTTTCTTTCCCCAAATACTTCAAAAGAAAACTCATACACACTGAAAAGTAAGATATTCCAAATATCCAAATAGAGCTTCTTTGACAATAGCTTGATGGTCCGAAGACCAAAATTCTCTCCTGAAAATATGAAGTAGGCCTGTAAGTACGGCGTTGAAAGGTGGGTTCCTAATTTTACTTGTAATATAAAAAACATGGTATTACCAGAAATAGATTTGGCACTTTCCATAGCAGGTACTCTTGGCAAAGACGCTGGCCTGCTGGTAGAAGATGTTCTTAACAAATGTTCTGGACAAAGAAAAAAAGAACATTATTAACAAAGACTCCAGTTAATATAAGACATTTAAGTATGAGTCACAAATATTGTCTACCAGCGCCTGAGCTGGGCTGTTTTAGTGAAAGGAACTGATTTTATCTGTATGAAAGAGAAGGTTTAAATTTGTTCATTACCAACAAAGTTCACTATGAATACATTATGCCCTTCTTAACCCTTTTTCCCCTAAGAACTCTTACTAATCCAGCTGCCCCGCTCTATAGAAAATTAATTGTTAAATCAAAAGGCTGAGCAAGGAATCGCCATTTAGCACAAGGCCACAAACATTCAACATGCCATTCACACTCTGGATTGTAAAGCAGATTGATTTGTCCCTCATGATTATTTTTTCCCCTTGGTTTGCTGGGTTGGCTCTTCTTACTTTTTTCAATAAAAACATGCTTTTCCTTTTTTCCTCCTCCATGCAGTAGAATCTATAAGGTGCTTTTATGTATTGTACAGAAAGATTAGTTCTGCTTACTCCAATGAGCAAAATCAAACCAAAACCATTTCCTATTATTGAAGAAATAATCTTTCAAATAAAACTTCAGACTGCAAAATACATACTCCTATGTAGAAACACTTAGAAGGCAGTAGTTTCAACACAAAAAACCCCCATGAAAACAAAGAACAAGGATTTTAAAAAAAAGTGAAACCCCATTCATCAGCTGAAAATGTGACATAAGAAACATATATCACTACAGATACTTAAAAAATGTGCAAACAGGAATTCTGTCTGGCACACTCTCTGTGGGAATGCAGTCCTGCTCCTGCATGAACCGACTATAATGAAAACACAACAGCTATGTAAAGCATACCACTCATTCTGTGTTTAAGCCTATGTCTACCCAGGAACTGTGCAACAATTAAAGAATGCTAAACTATCTTCTTGGAAAGGCATTTCAATATTCCTAAAAATATCAAAGTTTCTAAAATTAAAACTCCAGCTGCATTGTACAAATAACCTCAATATGCGTTCAACAAAGGCAAGAAGGAAATCTGGCACATACAGACTATTATGAAGTGCTATACTAAAAAAAAAAAAGAAAGAAAAAAAAGGGGAAAAAAAAAAAGAAAAAACTCAATCCTTTAGAAAGCACCAGTTCTCGGGAATACCAAATTGAGAGGAAATATACAGCCTGGAGTCATAGGGGGATTATCTTGAGAAACATCTACTGAAAAAAACCCAAAAAACAACCCCTAAACCAGGCATAAATCAGGGAGCTACACCCAACACATGATAGCCATTCATTCTCACAGGAAGAGCACATTGTGAACAGTGTTTTGAGAGACAAAATAAAGTTCACAGAACAACGGAAATATTGGGAAACAGATAAATCATCACTCAATTTAATTCGATTCAATTTTTCATCTGGCTCCTGAAGATTCAATACTTAGTAAACTTATATTTTGTTATTCACATGCAATGCCAACCATCATCATCATCTCATTTGGGTGGGGGAAAATCCTCAAACACACAACACATAATGTAACCACAGAGGTGTGTATTTTTTAATATCTTGCAGACAACTGCAAGACGTGTCTCTGAAATCATCTTTCCTGATATTGCAAGTTATCTCAGTTTACGCACACATTAAAAAGTGTCAGAATAATGCCAAGTTATGGGCATATAATCATGGTTTTGTTGAAAATTCGAAACAAAAAAATCTATATGACATGTCACCATATATGATGAAGCACATGTAATAAAAACTGGAATGCAAGATATTAAACAATTCTATGAAAATACTTTGATAAGTATATAATATGATAGTGCTTTGGATACTAAATGATATAAAACAAAAAACCCTCCTATTAATAACATTGCTAAACACAAAGTTTGAATGAGCTTTAATCAATACCTTGAACAGGGATTTCAGCATAGCTTGGTCTTTTGTCTGTGAGTGTAGCGAGGGGTTTTGAAGCTGAGATTGGTCCACTTATAGAATGCCTCTGAAATGGAAAAATGCTTCGGTCAAACACAATTTAAAGGTAAAAAAAAAATAAAGGAACTGAATCACTTTTAGAGAAACTCACATAGGACATTACTAATGGTTTAAGAGCACTAAAAAAAGAACCTTTAAAAACACTTAGGGAAAAAGGGTGTGTCCTCTTTACTGGTCGCTTTTGCCAATCTGCATATATATACCCACGATATACAATGACATTCTTTAAATTGAAACTTCTTTCTCAAACCAGCTTTGCAAATTAAGATTGTGAATTCTCTTGCAATTTTTGTATTTTCCTATTTTTAATTTTCACCTTCATTAATATTTTGTTTGTACAAACCTGTTCTGATTAAACTTTATATGTTTTTTTAAACTAATATAAACTTATATTTAGCCAAGATTTTAGTGCTTGATTTGTGTTATTAACAAACACTTTCACAGTTTTGTGTCTTCTGGAAAATGAGCATAACGGTGTATTGCGGGTAGTGACACAAACTACCCTTTGCTAAGAAAAACCCTACTGAAAAAACTACTTTTTATTTAGAAAGTCCACAGCTTTTATTGCCGCCTAGTTAACTGACATGCTCGGTAAACAACTGGAAAGACATTTTGTTAAGTATTTGTCAAATATGTAATAAAATACAAATACAGTTATTTTTTCTTTCTCAGGTCACTTTAATTTTTCTTCTACTCTAGACTAGCCATATACTGACTTTTTTATTTTCAAGTTTTTTGTAAGATGCTTAGGAATGCATGGCTTCTGGCAGCTAAAAGCACATGATCACAGATGAGCTAAGTCTTGCACACAACAGCGCAGTAACCACTGGACAGTCCTGAAATAAGCAGTTTAATACCACACAAATGAACTGTACGATGCAATAATTGCCCTTACAGTGACTGAAACTCATACTCGGTCACTGAAGACTCAGGGAAGATTATCCACAATTACTTCTTTAAATTAATCACTTCAAAGAGCAAATCAACAAGTACTTTCTCATAGCCATTCCTAGTTTCTGCTGGCTACCTATAACTCTCTTCAGATTTTTTTATTATACTCGGTGGTAAGGTAACAACTCCAGAAACACGAACCAGCACACAGGGGAGACCAAAAAAGTACAGGAGAACAAACACCTGATATTTCACATTTGAGACAAAACTATAGCAGGATGAACTAATGCCTTAAACTCCAAATACTCTGCTTCTGACTCTTCACCTCTGTGTCTGTTGTTGACTACGGAAGGAAATGTGAGCGTCAGCCACTACCCAGGAACCTATTCCCGATCTCTTTGCACTTCAGTACGTACTTCATGCCAGTGCACCTACACTCAGCTATCTCAGAACAAACACAGTCCTTCACACATTATGTAGCTAAGACAGGGGAAGTCTTTGATGCTGAACTGCTTGGAGCTTGAAAATATATATGCCTAAAGCAAAGCAGGGTGTTCAGTGGTGACCAGTAAATCTGAAATCACATCTAAGTCAGAGTCTCTCCAGCTATGAAACTGAGGCAGTACATACTCAGGGAAAGGCAGCAGATACGCTTCCTCATCCTTCTGTCCCTCCCTAGGCATCTACGCTGGTCACTCTCGGCGCATATCAGACCAGCTGAGCCTTGGGCTAATATAGGAGGGTTGTTTTTTCATTCTGAAGAGGAATCTCTTCATACCTCGCTTTCCAAGCTGTTTTGCAGTATATCTAAGTGCTATGGTAAGTAACAGCTATGTTCCACAGCAGGCCTGACCTGAAGCCAGAAAGGGGTTGCTTTGTTTATTTTACAAAAATGTATCAAAGAATGTATCTCCTCATACATGTGCGTATTACTGCAAAGAAAAACAAGCAAAGCAAACAAAAACTCTCCAAGGCTGAGGAAGTTCACGACACAGTCCAACAAAAAAATGAAGTGATACACAATTCAGAGAGGGCACAAGCTGATGCATCTATACCTGGAGAATCTTTTTTGCAATCAATCCATCTTATTGTAATATCAAAATTGTGCCAGTTTCTCAGTAGGTGCCCATGTAAATATTTCTCCTGTGGTAACATTTGAAAGCAACCGAGATCAATGATAACAAGAACTGCAACACCCATACAAAGATCAACCCCTCCACCTCTACTGAAGATCTGAAACTATGGCCAATTTCTATAAAGTAGGAGCTGATACATCAACTCACATAGTGACTACTTATTAAAATTTTGCTTTTCAATTGGAAGAGAGCAAAAACCACAGACAAGCAATATACAAAAACTGCATAGAACACAACAGTAGAAAACAAGGTAGTAATATGAAAATAAAGGATAAGACAATTAAAATTGGTTTTGAACCCAAACCCTTTCTCTCTTGAGCAGAAAATATTCTTTAAACGCAATTTACATAATTGAGGTCACAAATCTCAGTTGTCTTCTGGAAAACGACAAATACTTTCAAGAAAACCACCTATCTTCAAAAGACAATAGAAGTCATTCTCATTCACACACTCTCCCCTTTGTTTTTCAGGCAATGTTTCCCACTCATGAGTATCCAGCTGTTAATGATTTGGTTCTATACCCGAAGTAGAATTAAAAATTCAAGTAATTCAGACAGACAGAGAACATCGATACAAGAGCTGTAAACCTTAGCAGATCTGCAGTACTTGAAGATACTTGGTTCACGGTTAATTTACATGTAAATAAAGTGAAATAAGGCTTAGTACTAAACGTCTTCCGCCTGCCAAAGCTATGGTCTAGGCTTACAGAACATGAGATTAAATGTCTTTTGTCCTACAAGAACACAGAAATAAATAGAAAAAGACAGATTAAAAGGAACAAAGCATCTGTCAGAGAACTTGTCACATTTAACTACTTTAGAATACTGCTGTCAAGCATGACTGAGCCACGGAAAAGAGCAGAAGTTCTCACAAAAACATTTAATTATTTCTTTTTGCTTTGAGGCTATCTATTTGTTTTATGAAATTCACTCTTAAATGAATAAAAGCTGCACTAGTCTGAGCACGGGGGAAACATCAGTCTGTTCCTGGTATTGCTCCTAATCAAGTTTCAGTACTTCTGGTTTGTAAAACCTTGAAGGCAAGAGCAGAATTGCTAGCAACAAAGGAGTAAAATATATAGCACATTCTTCAATTTTCTTTGTGAATCTGGTCCCACCTGCTTTGTTCTTCAAACATTTTGGCTTTTGCCAAAATCATGCTTCACACAGCTAGTGAGGTAATAAAATCAACAGTGATCTGGTTAAAGCTGATCTGGATAAAGCTGAGCACTAGAGGACTGAGGGCGGAATGTTAGTGTACCCAGGCTCCTGGAGCAGTTGAACAAATGGACAAAGCTCCAAAAGGGACAGGACAAAATAGACAGTACAATCACCAACGGGCCAAACTCTCAGTCAGTAGAAAATGAACTAAGATAATCAATTCACAATTCTTCACGAATTGGTTCAGGTCAGCTATTGAAAGCCCGTGAGAGATGGAACACATTTATACTGATGATTGCTGACAGACTCTGCACATATCTCGGTCCATTGCCCAAAGGGGATTACTGCTGTTTCCATGCCAGGCAGAGGACTAAGAACTGACAAACTGCAACTCCAAAACCAAAGAACGCAGACGGTTTTCCTCTGGTGCTCCTCAGCATAGTAAGGGTTGGGAGTATTTAACAAAAAGCTTCCAAGTCATGTCAAATCTTGTACTTAAAACATGGTTCCCAGTGAAAGACCCTTTTGCTAGACTGAGCATTTTAGTAATTACGTGAGGCAACATTTTATCATCATGTCCCCACAAAGTAACGCAGACAGTTTTCCTCTGGTGCTCCTCAGCAGGACAGGAATAGTAAGGGTTGGGAGTATTTAACAAAAAGCTTCCAAGTCACGTCAAATCTTGTACTTAAAACATGGTTCCCAGTGAAAGACCCTTTTGCTAGACTGAGCATTTTAGTAATTACGTGAGGCAACATTTTATCATCATGTCCCCACAAAGTCAGCCCATTTTTCTATATTACCACCTGCAGTTTCACATCCTCTTCTTTACAAAGAAGGATTAACTGTATTCACAGAGCACCCACCTGCATAGGGGATACAGCCGCCGCTGGGGGAGTTTTCATGGGACTTGGGCTCAGGGGAGTGCGCGGAATTGCGGCAGCAGCAGGGCTTGGGACTAGTGGAAACAGAAAGGAAGCCATCGTGAGCATTGCACAGTTTTGCCATGAAACAGGAGACTGGCTGTTGCGGCAAACTCTCGCCTTTTGCTTTACGTTACTAGTTTAATAGATCACATCGTTCAGAATTTCAATTAGTAAGTCACAGCAAAATCATTTAAAAGTATGCCTACACATTTACTCCTCTGTAATTACACTCATTTTCTGTCTTCATCCATGGTAAAAATGTGAGTTTTCTGGGGGTGGACAAGGCTAAGGTGTAGGATCCTATTACTCTGGCAGATGTAATGATGGCATTACTAATGCTCTGATGTCCATAAACTTAAAGAGATGGTAGCAGGCTCCTGGGTCTGCCAGTAAGACAAGATAGGTATCACCTCATTCTCCTTTCTCACTTCCAAAGTGCACAAGTACTACATATTACATAACAGTCCCTGAAAGTTTGTGATTAAACAAGAAACATGTTTAGAAATGTATGAAGAGACAAATACTGATTTGGTGAATCAGTCATCTGATTACTGAACAGCACGATTACACATGAATGCGGAGGAACAAGGCAGATAGAAGCTTGAAAAAAAAGATTAAAAATAAAGGAGAGGTGATTTACCATTTTACCAAACTAATTCTGGCAAGAAAGCGCTTGTATCCAATAACAGATTAAAAAAACCCAAATCCAAATCTTCAAAATTAACATTAGGAAAGCAAAAATTTGTTAATCCCTATGAACAAAAAGAACAAGTGTGGAAATAGAACCACCTACAGAATCACCAAATGCTACAGAGATGCTTCTATACCTTAACAAATTTTCGATTTTTTTAATTGTTTATAACAATTAAAAATTATTTGCCATGTACAATACAGTACTTGGTCTCTCCAGTAAGACAGCCTGCTTCCAGCCAAGCCTTTTTATATCAAAGACTTACAGTGACAGCACTGTAAGTGAAATTCAAAGCCAAAAGGCCTGGCAAGAGAAGTATTTTAATCCATGCCAAGTCCTATATGCAGTTAAAGCCACAAGTCAAGTGTTTTTCATTTCAGGGTAATTATCTGAATTCCTTACTCAATCTACAGATGAGGGCAACAACAGCACCTGCTGCCACAATCAGAGATTATAGTAAAATCCATTCTCTCAACAGTGACATCCTTTTAATTGTAGAAAATATTCCCTGTATCTTTTAATAGGTGATACTGGCTGGACTTTATTTTTAACTTTGATCAGTGCTTTGACTATAAGAATGCAAACTATTAAAAGAAACAAACTTGGCTCTAGTTATTACATGGCTTTTAGAATGCTTAATTTGGCACATTAAGTTGACGTTTTAAGAGTCAGGCTGAAATTAGCTGTGCTTCCAGCTACAATTATGTGTGTAATGTATGTATATCTATTTCTAATATACAGGAGCATTGAATCAAAATATCTAGATACGAGTCACTGGCAATGCAACAGTGAAGAAAAAATAAAAGACAATAACAGAAGACAGTATGCTTGCAGCGAATGACCTGTTGTGCAGTCTAGCTGAGGTTGGTTTGTTTCAGCTGTCATCTGTAGGTCAAGGCAGTACAGTAAAACAACCTACCTTTGAGTTAGCTAAGCCATTACAAGTGTCCACGTCAACATACGCAAAACTGTAACTTGGTACAGCTGCTACTAGTGGAAAATAATTACCTTGGGAGGCACTGTCAAATGACTTGATGAGTGTTTTTACAGTAGGAGTTGGCTCCGAGGAGGTGGATGATCTGCGACTCAGGCCCATTCCTTGTCTCAGAGCTGCCAAATCTCTCTCTACAGCATTCATGTAATTGTACACTCGACCACGCTCCTCTTCCTGCCTGAAATCAACATGCAGCCCATTTAAGACATTTAAAAAACATTTAAACATGCAAAGTCTTTAAAAACAAAATCAATACGTTTGAAGTCAGATTAAAATCCGTGGTCCAAATCAGTCACTACATTAAGCTGGTTTTCTTTCCACTGTAATTTAGAAATAATTTATCAACCTAAATTACCACTCTAAGTTCTTGCTATTTGTCAGCAAGAGAGCTTAAGTATCAGGTAAAAATTCTATCAAATCAATACTTGATTTAAGGCTTAATTTCTGGTCCCTTCTCTCAACCACACATATGTACAAATGAAAGGAATAAAAATGAGCCTTAAGTATTTCACCATTTCACATGAAAATAATATATATATTTTTAAAATAATCAGTATTTTTTTCCACTTGCATAAACAGAAAATAATTTAGATGAATACTGGGAAGGTAAGAATATGTTTCTGGCATGCATCTTTAGGCAGCATATGAATCGGTTTTGAAAAACATGAATTTTTAGTGCAGAATATTTTTTGGTGATTTTCGTATTCCATGTGTCACTCACAAGACAAAAATTGTTTAAAGCAACATATTTTCTACAGTCTGCAATAATGAAATACTGACTGATTTTTGCTTCAGACATTGTAATAGACTTCCCTACCACCTTCTCTCCAATACAGTAGCTATAGCACTTCCAAGGAAACTGCTTCAGCTGCCTCTTTGATCTTTGTCTGCAGTGAATCCCATGTCAAAATTGCTTGTGTATAGATAATAATGAATATGCTGAGAGCAGAATCAGCAAGCCAGTTCTACCTTCCAAAGTGAACTGTAATCTGAAAGGTTCATTCGCGAACAGTAATGGAACAATTACAATTCTGGTTGAAATGCATTAGTAGGAAATGTTCACATTCCTTAGTTTGGTCTTCTTCAGGTAAGATGCCTTACGCCCACCAGTCCCGCATCCAGAGAACTTTCCATTTTCAGTGTAACCCGTCTGCTCTTCCCACCATCAGCTTTTCCCCAAGCTCCACAGACTGTATTATCTCATGTCCTACTGGATGCTGGGTTAAGGGTGATGCATCCTATAGAGCACCCACCCATGTGGAAGCAAATTGTTTAACATACATACATCACAAACATCATTACTGTAATTGTAAGCTACACGTGTATTCAATCCCTAGAGACAATGTAGGCTGGATAAACAGTGCTGTCCAAGATGTTCCTATTCTATGGACTGGAGGACCTTAGTAATTCTGAAAGACACAGACCTCAGTTTTTAAATAACTGTAGCACCTAATTCAAGCCACAATATATCACAGTTTGAATTGTTTTTAATAAAAACATACACAAAGCATCTCTAATTACTTTCAGAAACAGTTATCAGTGAAAAGAAAACAATGTAAGATATATGCAGAATTAGATAAAAGTTTATTCTCAGGTAAAAATCCAGCTGTAGTTTTAACCATACCAAAAGCCTTGGCTGCCAATAAGAAGAATTAATGATGGTACAGAAAAGCCAAAACTGCTTGTTATCCCCACTAGGGGCAGTTAAATCATGTCCAGCGGTTAAATAGAAAAAAAAAGTCCTCCACTTCAACCTGGTTTTGCAAAAGTGCAAAATACACAATTAAAAAAAAAAGTGTTAAATACACAATATAAAGAAAAAAATAATGTTCTTAAATGTTTTGACCCCTGAAAGCCTAGTTAAAGGAGCCTGTAAAAATACAGATCCTCACGGTAAGGGGATTTATCAACTTCCAGAGTCTCAATAATAGTCAAGATAACGGATTTCCAAAATTGTAGCCCCCCTACAAAGACGACAATACTCTCACTGTCTTTCACATACTTGCGTGACTTTATTTCCTCCAACTCTTTAGTGAGCTTCTCATTTTTCTCCTGAGCTTCATGCAATCTACGCTTCAGGTCTCCTATCTCTTCCTGCGCCTCGGACTTTATATCATTTGCTATAACGACTGCAGTCTGTAGATCAGCTTGGAACTGACGCCATTCTGCTGATTCCTCCTACAAGTAAATCAAACTTTAACTTTAAAGCAACAACAATTTTGAAGTTAAAAATAAAAGTTATCCTTATTATTAATAGTTTCCACATGCTGTCAAAGGAAACAATTTACGTCTCTGGCACTAGGCACAACCTAATTTATAAGTAAAATGGAATTTTCAGAAGTTTACAATTTAGTGTCTGTATGAGGCCTGTCTCTCAGCAATAATTATTTTAATGGTATTACAACTCATGATATTAACTTTTCACAACGACACATGCAGATCTTATGACATCCCAAATTTACAGTTTACCGAGATTTTAGGTTTTAACCTACCCGGAGTCTCCTGTGAAGATTCTTTATCTCTCTTTCCATGTCATGCTTTTGGTCCTGAAGTTTTTTAACTGTATCTACAAAGAAAGTCAAACTATCTGTAAGATCTTAGTCTCTAAAACAGAGTAACTGAAACAACTTGCAAATGTTTTTTAAAACTTACTCAAGAGAATACATTTATATAACCAAAGCCATCTGGAGAAAAATATTATGAGCAGAAGTAATCTGACAGAAAATGTCAATAGGTACATATTTCTCTTATGACTGGTGACGGAAACAGCATAAGCAAATTCAATTCTTACACAAATTCCAGTTTCTTCTCCACCCTTCACAATATTAAAATGATAAAGCAATAGCAAAGAACAAATAAACAAGGCAGGTAATTTAACATGGAAAGATCCTAAATACATGGATGTCCGAGGCGTTCCCCTCTTCAAATGTAAGCTGCAGCTACGTGTAGCCTTTTAATTCACACTTTACTCCCTGCCACAAAGCAGCTGATATAACACACAGTTATACCTTCAACAGAGATAAAATTCTACTCATGTCCCCAAGAATCTTATATTGTTATCTATCAAACTACTATTTGCAGTTGAAACAGGCTCTGTTTACAGCAAAGGAACAAACAGTCTATGAGATCATGTTATAAAAGAGACTGTTCCCTAAATTTGTCAGCAGTTATATGAAAGGGTATGCGACTCGATCACCACCAACTCCTCATGTAGCATCTGACAGACTGACTACTGCAATTATTGTTCTTTTTTACTTTACTCAATACACAAGGACAATGTGATTGATTACTCCATTCTTATAACTGAGCCACTAATGAAGAAGAACACAGCATAAAATTCTAATTGGTGTGTTACTTCACTCATCCTTGGATTCTAGGATATTTTATTTCTATAGCATTGGGTATCTATTTCTAAACTGTAAAAAAACGATGGGCCAAGTAAGTGACTGAATGCATTTTTTTGTTCAGGTTCATCATCCCAAGACCTGCTGGAAACAAATATTTTTCCTGTATATTAGCAATGCTCTTTCCACAAAAAGACTGAAGGTGCCTAATACATTTAAGCTGTTCAATATACATTAAAAAAAACCCCAAAACCGCCAAACTTGGCAAATATCCATGGAACTGCAGAATAAATGTTTGAATAGTCAGAAGGCTAGTATATATGTTCATATAAACAGATCAATACGGTGAAGTTTTGTTGCTCTCCTTTTCTGACATGAACAACTTGTCAGATCTTGTATTTGGGTATCTGTGCTCAGTAAAACCAGTGAACCAGGGTTTATTGGAAGTTATTTGTTCTGCCGATACCAGTTTCTTCCCAAGTAAGCCTACACCATCAGTATTCCTGGTCTTTTACTTAAGGTCTTTCCTTAACAACTAAGATGAGGCTACACTAGGCTAAATGGAAAACAGTAAGTTAAAATGTTTAAATCCGATATAACAAAGACTAAGAAACGATTTAGGCTGATTTATGCTGATGTGTACATTCAGGAGCCGCAACTATGGTTCATAAGAACACTTGAATTTTTCAGCCTTTTGGTTTCTTCATCAGAAGAAATTCTTTAGTTTTGCCTCAATAGTACCAAGCACAGAGGCTTTTAATGCAACAGTTAATTTCTGTACAAGAATGATATAAACAGCAGTTGGTCTGAAAACATGATAACCTTTTAGGCTTAGAAAAGTTGAAACACTAAAACTAGAGAGAGATTTCTGTATTTATCTCCTTCTTACAAGACTGCACTTTTTAAGATGCGCCCAACTGATCTTTAAGCTTTGAAGATAAGCCCACTCAAGTCTCATCCTACCATGGTATTTAAACATAGCTCTCCAATTTTCAGCTTGTTTCTGTATACATAACCTATCTGAGCTAGTCAGCACAGAGATACCAGCTCTAAGTCAAAATTATAAAAGTTGCTGCCCCTCCACACCCTTTTTTCCTTTAAGCACATGCTAAAAAACCCCGCTCCAAGTAAGGAAACTTTCAGCAGTGACAGCAAGTCAACGTGCTCTACACAGCATCCAGTTGCATTTTGAATCAAAAACTAGTGGATGACCATTTTCTCTTTGGAAGACAGTTCAGAGAAAACGTATTTTTAATATAAAACTTGTTCTGCTACTAAAAGCTATAGTATACCTAAAAATAACCACAAACCAGAAACTATAAATGCATCCAGAGGTAAAGCTTGTGTAATGCCATTGTTTTGAGCCTCTGTGAGATACGAAACGGACCATTAAGTTTTAGTATATTTATGCTTTGAAGTAAAACACAATGTTCTGAATATTTAGCAGTTACTATAAACAATACAGCGCACTTTACAGCTGTTGTTGGAAACAGTATTCTCCTCCAATCAATCGAAGAGATTAAAAAAAGGAACTGAAAAGAATTACCAAATGGCAAATGAACTCGAAACATAGTGGGAAATTAAGACCAAGGTAACTTGTTTCATCTCTTACAGCCTGAACTCTGTTCTTCACACTGCCTCACCAATTAAAGCCTGAAAATTCAAGTAGGCAAAATGTGTTCACAGGCAGCAATTTTCTGCACAGCTGCCTTGTGGTGTCCTTCCTTTCTGCATCCTCACAAACTTCTATGATTCTTCTCTAGCACACACAAATCCTTCCTACTTGTGTGTGCTGCAACTTTCAGTATGGCTAGGCAGGTACTTCTATCATTATCCACAAGAAGATCGAGACAAAAAAAAAAGTACCTGTTGCTCAAATAACAAGGAGACCAGTCCAAGGAATGAATAGGGTAATAAAAACCAGCAAATCAGCAAGCTACCTGCATTTTTCTTCAGGATTCAATTATGTCTATGTTCTACAAAGCAATACTGGTTTAAATCACAGTTTGGCAGGCCTTACTTTTTAAAAGGTAGAACAATAGATTATGGGAAATGCAGGCTAAAAATAGTAAAGAAGAACATTATAGCTAGGGCTGGAGGTGGGAGGAAAAAACTAAGGTGTCATACGAATTTTGTAAGGCTGTCAGAGTAAAAAGCATAGCTGTATTCCCTATCTGTAATTCTTACTAATTATGATTAGCAGTTAGAATTTATCACTGTGAAGTAGAAATCAGTATCAACATTCCATTGTTCAATTTCAGTAGCCTCTGGGGGGAAAAAAGAAAGAAACAAAAAAAGGGAAAAAAAAAGACTTTCCATATCCAGATATATAATAGTAATCTCAAAAAATGACATAACAATTCCTGGTAAGCAACACCAAATCAAGTAATCCTGACACACGCAAATACACAATGGGCATTGTTGCAGTTCTTATACTAGTTATATCGGTCTGCTTTGTATCAGGATAGCCTTTCAGTTTTTTAGGGTAGAAATGGCTATTCCCATATAAACACATCTACACAAAAGTGCAGCATTATAGTTAACATAAGAATTATGGTTTCCTTATGTAAGGGGCACTGGTTACAAATATGACAAATTTCAGGGAATTCACGTTATCAGTCTTGCTTTTGAGCTCATCCCTGTCAGCTCATCACCTGTCTATACAAGAAAGCTGAATTTTTTAAGGCCCAACATGAGCAAAGTAAGAAAAATGTGGTATCAATTAGAAAACTCACAGCCAATCGGCTTCTATGGCAGAAAAGGCCTAAACACAGTAATGGAGAAATTTAATTTCACAACTTGTGTTGCTATACTTTCCAGAGTGAGATATCGCAGAAGTAGAAATGAATGCTGTCAGCTCCATAAAAGAACTATCTACTCACTGAACATTTCTTGCTCACCTACCCTTGCCCACCCAAACCTCCTGACTGAAACAGTGACGACCCCGAGAGCTGACGCGTTTAGCCAAGCAACGAGCGCTCCCAGCCCTCGGAAGGGAGCCCTGACGCGCCCGCCCACAGACTCCGCTTCTCCGGGGCCACACGCAC
>NW_009704847.1:0-957 GCF_000703405.1 Apaloderma vittatum
CCTAAATTATGTCATGGGAAAAGTAATAATTTTGCTGTTTTGCTTGCTAAATGCTAAAAATAAGAGAAGAGAAATGAAGATCCAACTAGATTGGAGGAGGAAAGAAGAAGAAGGGTTATGATCAACTGGAAAGGATGTTTGGTTGGGTTGTCGTGAGATTTTCAGAAGCTGAAGACTGAGATGACATGGAGAGTGTTGCAGGAAGGTTAGTTTAGTGATTTTTAATTAGAGGGAGAAAGTCCAGAGTATCTGTGATGCTGAGAGGGGCAGTGAGTGTTTGCAGGTTTTGGGGTTGTTCGACAAAGTGTTTGTGAGAGCTGCAGCCTTATGGTGTGTTGACAGGAGGTTGGGGCTGAAGAGCATGGAGGAGCCAGGAGAGGTCAAGCCAGTCAAATGACTGAGGATTCAGAGAGAGAAGACACAGGCATCAGAGAAGAGACTGCCAAGATGTTGCACAGGAAAGTGGGTCAGGTTGGTCATGACATGTGGCGTTACCCCCTTTTGATCCCTCTCCTTGGAATGGCAGAAGATGTTGGCTGTCTGAACAACGTGTGTCACTGCTGGAGGAGAGGCCACAGCACAGGCATTGCAGGTGTGCAAAGAACAAGCATTCTCTCCTCCCCCTTTCATTCTTTGTTCCTCTTGTCAAGTCATTTCCGGCAGCTCTGCTCTCTTGCAGCTCTTGGTGGGGACGTGTGGGGTTTTTTGATTCTCTTTCCCACACGCAGGAGGATCGGTCTCAGCATGCATCTCAAGTATCTCATCCTCGCTGCTTTCCTGAGCCAACCACTGGGTAAGCACTGACTTTGACCGACGATATGATTCCTCTTCTCTCCAGGAGACCCCTCACCCCTCAACAGATCTCTGCAGGGAGCTGCTTTTGAGTTATGGGCAAGTGTGATCAGAAGGGTGATTTGCACCTTCTTACTCAAGATGCTGTTACTGCTGGCAAACAAA
>NW_009704848.1:0-39852 GCF_000703405.1 Apaloderma vittatum
TATTTTATTTTATATATTTACTATTAAAAATATTCATATAATAAATGATCATAAATTCCAATAATATTTTCTAGCTAATTAAAAGCTAAGGAAGACTTTGATCTAAATCCAGTTTTCACCTTGCCCTGTCCTATTTGCTCTTGCCTCTGGGATTCCCGTATCACACATTACATAGCTATCAAAGCACTTTCTCAGAGCACAGCGTATTTAAATCAGAGATTTTCGTTAGGTCTTATAATTTCACACAATTTGCAGAACAAATCCTCTAAGAACTCATGCTGTGCTGGCTTGGTCAGCAGACCTCGTTTTCCTCGGCTTGAACGCTGACACCTCTGTACATCGTGCCAGTCAGGAGCCAAGAACTGAATTCTTGACAGGTGCTGCAAGCTGCTACAGTCCCTATCCCCATACAACCAAGTGCAAGGGCTGGTTTGTTTTCTATAAATACCTTGGGTTTGCTACTACATTGCAACAGCAGTTCATTAAGCCTGTGATAAGTAGCTCACTGATGTCTAGAAATTACAGTAACAGGAATCGGTTTCCCTCAAACAATGCCAAAATCCCTCTAACGCCGAATCTGCTGTATTCCCTTCCTCCACCTCCTCACCTGGGATCTGGGTCCACACAAGTGTTGTGCTGTTTTTCCTATAAGCGAGTGGAGGAGCTTGGGTTTTATAAATGAATGTCATGGTAACACGATGGGAAAATATTTCTGTGCAACATGATGAAACAATTACTTGGCTGAAGTAATTCAGGAAGGGAATCACAAGAACAAGAGAAAGTGCCTGGAGCTGGTTTGAGAAGCAGAAGGAGAGCAGTGGTGGCTCCTAGCAGAAACATTGTTTTGCTCATTTCCCCAGCCTCTGCCATCCAGGCAATAACTCGGGGGTGGATGTTTCTGACAGTGATTTGCCACACTTCTCTGAGCCTAGGTGTCTGACTGAAACAGTAAAATACAGATTCTGCTTGTATTGCTTTTTTGAAATGTAAAAGGCCAGGAAATGAACCTAGAATGTAGTTTATCAGGATACTTAAGCATGTTTAACATTTAAACGTACAACAAGCAATGAAATGTGTGGGTTAACGTGGCACAATGAGATGAGCAGGATTACAAAAAAAGGAGTAATTATCAAGCAGTTTGGTTGCTTAAAGGAATGCAAGCTGGACCATAGCCACTTACGCTTAACTTTGGCACACAAGCCAGCTTTTGTGCCAGCTCTGTGGAGAAAGAAAACGTGCAAGCAGCACTGCCTTCTTCTGCTGAGTTACTGATGACCACTCACGGTGGCAGAAAATACTTTTGTGCTTGGAGTTAAGAGTAGTGCTGACTGTTGGGTTGGGTCCCCAAATCTGAAAGACTAGAAGAGAAGGCAGAAGACCTTTGTGTATGAATTTAGCTATTGAGTGTCCAGTGTCTTTAACCACTTCCAAAGCAAATCAGAGTTAAAATGCAGAGTTAATAACTGCAGAACACTAACAGAAATTCAGGTGCTGAGCTTTCAAACAGAAGAGACAATTTCTGGTCCTCACTCTTTCACTAGTTTACCATGTATCTTTAGATTATCAATTAGTCCCTAAATCTAATAGAAGATGTAGACACATATGTGCATCTCTAGTTACAAGTGCAGTTGCCATAGCTGCAGGTGTATTTGCCTATTACATATTTAGATCCTGATCTTACAAATGTGCTTCATTTTATACGTGTAGCTGTAGTGATTTCAGTAGAACTATTATTACTTGCATGAGTAATGATAAATGCATGGATCTGTATTTACATGGATGTATTTACATGGATCTGTATATACATGGATCCGAGATCACAATATCTCTGGGAAAATTTTTGTGCCTTGTTCATTTTTACACCACAAGCTCTAGCAAAATTTGAACACTTTCATTTTATGTGTTTTAAAATTAAAGAGACTACCCATGCATATGGGCTGAAATGGTTGTCTCTTCCTGTACAAAAGGAGATGAGAGTGGCTTCAGCATTTTTGCACTTTCCAGAAAAAAAAAACGAAACACAACGTGACATCCAACAAGTGGGGTACAGCCTATACTCCAACAGCCAGCAGTTGGGTCTCAATTCAGCAAAGTACTTAAGCATATGTTCTACCTGAGCAGAAGCAAAACAATGTTGAACACAAGCTTTAAAGATTCAGATAAGCCAAGAGCTCTGCTGGAACACATCCTGCCAGAGCCTCAGCTGCAGGTGCCTGGCCTCTGGATTACTGCTGTGATGCAGCTATGGCATGGGCATAAGTCCTGGGGAAGAAAACATGATAGAAAATCTGGCTGTCCAGAAAGATGGTGAATGAGATGCACTTAAAGAGGCTAAAAGGAATCCTGATTTCCTCCTACTGTACTGAAGGAGCCCATCCAGTTTGCATGCTGGCCAGGTCTGGCAAAGCCGCTCTTTCAGAGCATGGTGTTAGTACCTGGCTGCTGATCAAAGGAGTCTTAAGCAATAACCCACTCCACATCAGCAAGAGTTGCTGCCAAGAACCATGGACTTCTATGGGTTGGAAGACAACTGATAAAGCAGATGCTGAGAAAAGCAATGATGCCTGCATTGGGCAATCTGAGTGCTACTAATGGCTACTGAAAAATGTTATTTTTATTTTAGTTCTGCAGTTGCATAAGACCAATTCGTTAAAGGCTCACAGTGACATGGCATTTGCAAAGGGCTTGCTTGCTTTTTTTTTTTTTTTTTTTCTGCTGTTTTGCAAAGCATTTTGTTTAGATGAGCAGATGCTGCCACTTTACAGGGGAAAACCACTACTCCTTGGTGGTTCTTCCTCTATCGATAGCAAATACGGGTCAACGGAGTTTTTCTCCAGAATTAGCTCCTGTAGATTTTGGCTTTTGAAGGACGAGGCACTCAGAATCGGTGGGAACAATGCTATCACACCTCTCGTAATACAGGCCTGTGCATGGCTGTAGGAATTACAGCTCTTGAGTGAGGCTGACAGATTGGAAAGGGATTGGCAAAAAGGACAAGAAGGCAGATCTCCATGTGGTGAAGATGCCTGAAAAGAAGGAAGTGATACCAAACAGCACATGGTTCTGGGAAGGCTATTGCAAGCTGCGACAGTGATGGGAACTGTTTCCAACAGACAGACTAGGGGCAATGAACTCTTTTCCCACTGACATTATTGTAACATGAAGTGAAAATTCCACTGTAGCGTTTTCTGCCAAGTCCTTAAGACCAAAATCTTAGCGAACGGCTCCTGCGTTTGCATTAATTCACTAGCAGGTGCTGCTTCTGCACGAGCTCTGCAAAAGCTTTATTACCAGAGGTACACTAACTAATAAACAGCCATAAGCTTAACCTGGTATTTACTGTAGGACTGTGCCTTTTTATTGCGCAGAGGGAGGGAACTCCCTTCTCAGCCCTCCAGGTGGTCCCTTCAGGGCAGGGTTGAGGCACATTGGCGCGAAGGGGTGGGGTTGGGTGGGAGAGGCTTTCATTGCTGCCCTATCTGTTCTGGGCATAAATTGAAATGATCGCTCTCCAAATCCTGCCAAGTAGGCATGCTTTACTGGCATTAGAGTCAGTTTACTATCATAGATAAAACTAAAATATTTCTTTTTTTAAAAAAAAAAGGGGGCAAACCCCTGCTTTAACACATTTAACTATCTGAGCAGGGGGAGCACGGGAAGCAGTGTGCTCTGCAGGGTCCCTGACCCACCCCAGACAGGCAGGAGCTGGGCAGCATCTTGCAACACAGAGGGGCTCAGGGACAAACATCTCCTAACGTAGCTGAGTAGCCTCTTCCAGCAGTGACTGTCCATTATGGAGCCCGTGGAGAAGGGCTGAAGGATGCAGTCTGCAGCCCCCTGCAGCAGGGGGCTAAATGAATGCTAAAGTGGAGTTATTGTTAGCATTCAAAGTTGTATTAGATGTGGAAAAAAATAATAGTGGTAGCCCTTTCCTAGGCTCCACCTGCCAACAAAGCTCCACCTACTCGGGAGAGCAAAATGAGATGTTTTTTATAAGACTATGAAACTGCTAATCAAGGTAGTACCTGTGCTCTCCAGTTAGTACCTTCCTAATCTTCTGATCAACAGATTCCAGTAATGAGGCAATATGGACCTCTCGGGTCCATTACTTCCTGGTTTCTGCAGACTGAGGCAGACATTGTTCTATTTTTCACACCCTGCTTCCACTCTGAGGGTTATCTTGGTTACTATAAAGACCAAAAATGATGGGGCTGGTTTACTTCCTTTAAGAAAAGTTATCTTTGCAGCATGTGTTTCTGTCTGTGAAAATACGGGTATGCTGCGCTGCCATGCAGAAGCACCAGCTGGCTTCACCCTCATCTGCATTCGAAGAAGATGAGCGTGAGGACTATCTCCCAAGAGCCCCGTATTCCTTTCTTATGAACCATTCTCACCACGGAAACATTTAGCCTCTGCTGGTCCAAAATAAGCATTTCTGATACCAGCATTTCAGACCTCTGCGACCCTTGCACTTGGGTATGTGGAAAGTCTTTTTTTTTAGGAAGTGAAGACAAATGGGAAAATTAATTATCCACATAAATGAACACTTCATATTGCATAAAGCTCGCCTGTGAGGTGTGCTGCCATTTACTCTCCTATGTCCTGGGAAGTCTGACTGACTCAGCCTACTGCACCCACAGCTTGTGAAGATCCACAGTTGTTTTTAATCAGATCACTCTTCAGAACAAACCTAGGGCAGAAAACCCCACTTACTGTGTTTCTTTACAAATGCAGTACTGGGTTTTTCTCTTCTGTACCAACCACCATGTCTTAAGGGGAGAAGGGAGGTGAATGTGACCTCCAAATAAACACCTCTCTCAGCTTATGTGTGCTCTCCCCGAGCCTCGCTGCGAGGATTAAACATCAGCCAGGGATCTCAGGCAGGCTTTGGCCACACTACACAGCCGAGTAAGCTGGTGGAACCCTGCACGGTGCAGGAGGGTGCTGCATTGGTCCTGGGCCAAATGTGGAGCCCAGATGGTGGCTTTTCAGCCTCTGCTGCAGAGACTCTTCCCCACATTAATTAGGTAGGAATGATGACCTAGTGATTCTGGAGTAAGGAAAGCAAAGTCCTATATCTGGCATTGCTGCCAACTTGTTTTGGGATCTCAGGCAAGTTACTTCATCTTTCCTTGCTTCAGCTCTTTTATCTGTAGATACTTCCTGGATGTGTCTCAGGTATTATTTGTTTAAAGATCTGTGAAATATGACAGATGAGACCTTGACAATACCAGATATTAATTATTTAAAGTTTATATTAAAAGCTAAAAATATGAATGAATTCATCAGAGGAAAGTCTTCTAGTGAAAATGACTGGAGGCACAACTGTCCCTCACTCCAAACACTTCCCAGCGAGTAACATGACCACAGAGTTTGGCTCATTATATACGTAAAAGAGGCAGATGCTATTAGAAAGTATTTTTTTTCAGCCCTGTATGAGTAGAGAAGCCTATCCCTCATGATGAAATCCTCTGCAGGGGCCATATTTTTATCATGCTTCATACTTCTCAAGGTATTTGAAATGACTCTCAAAGCTGGATGCTGTCTTCCCTTTTCTCCCCTTGAATCTGAGCTCTGCATTCACAGGATTTCACTGAGTCATCAGCATTTTCCTTTCAAATTCCCTTCCCTTTGACAGTATGTAATTCCTGATGTTGGTGAGTATCACAGAAGTTTTATTAGGCATGTAATAACACACTGTTCAGGGACAACATGTCATGATGATGAACCATCCACATAGTTAGGCCTGGCTCGTCAATCAACATGGAAACGGACTGAATGGAGTTTTAAAGCATCTTTAAGAGTCTGATGGAAGTGTTTAAAGAAAAAAGAAATTAGCAGTGTTTTGTATTGTTAAGGATTTTGCAAAGCAGAAAATTAATCAGCACGGAGGAGAACACACTCTTCTGGAATGCCCATGTGTCGCCCATTATATCCCGCTTTGCCCTCTGAGTCATCCCTCCGCAGCCATCGATGCCGTGCGAACAGGAGCCGTCCCAGCGGGATCAAGTTTAGTGACTTACTTGTGTGAGTAAGCAGCCACAGAGGGAAATTTTCCTTTGAGCCATGGCCAGGCTACCACTGGCCAAAGGCAGTGAAATACCTTTTCTAGGTAAAAGTAAATCACATTTTTGCATAGTATTATTTTTACTTTTTTGCTTTCTTAATTTTCTTTTTAGCTATTTTATTATTTTAGATGAAATGCTAAAAGTGAGTCCCCAGTAAGCTATATAAATCAGAAGTCTGTATGTATCCCAGGCTGACAATTTGCTATATCTGGCACTTAGGCTTGTGGCCTTCCTGCACAGGAGAAATTCGCCCCATGAAGAGAATGCCAAGATCTAAGTGAAATAGAAATAACAAAATAGTTCCTGATGTGCTTAAGCCCTGAAACTGCACAAGCAAGTTACCAAGGCCAAATCCAGCTCTCTGCCATTCTAGGTGAAAGGTCATCCACGAATTAGGAAGCAAATTATTGAGTTACCAGCATTGCAGCAACCGAATAAACTCTCACCAGCTCATTGACTAAGACAGTGGGATATCAGCCCTAGCTATTGGCAACTGCGCTCTCGTCATTAACCTTCATTATGGTGGTCATCTCCAAACCGAACGAATGCACCGTTCAGTTACTAATATAAAAGATGTCAATTAGATTTATATAAGAGTATTGCAAAATGCTAAGTAATAAAGGCTGCTACCAAACATCAGCAGGAAAAATTCATTGCCCTACAGCTTCTGCTTCTCAAACAGACCGTGCCCGGCTATTTTCGGGAAATTGCCCCTCGACTGGTCACACTTGCTCTGTGCATTTGCTGTGGAGGAGAGGGGGTACTGCTGGCATCCTCTCCCTGCATCTGACAGCAAGGCTAAGGTTGGCACTTAACTGCATGAATCACCAACTACTGAAATTTAAAAGCTTGCATATGCAAATCACTAATTAAACATATTAGCATAGTCAGTTACCCAAACTGTAATCTTAATCGTATCTCCAAGTTAGGCATGCGATCACACACCCTTTTTGCAGATTTGCATTTGTGAGCATGGTTTCCAGAGAGCTAGGTCCAGAAACTAGTCTAATAACCATTTTTTCCTCATGTAATTCCAGGAAGGAAAAAGTGCAAGTGCCCTGAGAGGCTTTCTCTCCTGAAAAGTAATGGGGAATAGTACAAAATTAGCAACTGATGCAGACAGCTGAATGACATCTGAGAGGGCTAGATGGTGAGTTACGCATGCTCTCCTTTAATCTAATGCCCATCTTTGTGACTCCTTCGACCCAAACAACGTGGATTTCCCTCTATTAGCAAATATTCAGACATAGGAAAAGACTGTGCCAGATTTTGACTTTATTTACATTGAATTACCTGAGATTAGAATCTGAAACTAGAAACTTTCTTTATACAGTTACAAATAGCTATATTATGCCGTTTTAAGGGGGTAAGAAAAGGAGGAAATCATAACCACAGAAGTCATAAAGGCAACTTATCCCAAGCCAAATAGTTTTGTTTCTAGCGCAAGGCTTTAATTATAACATGTCATATAATGATGACATAGTGCTATAATAGGCAAATATAATGCATTAATCTGATATTATATTTTGGCTTTAACAATAGATGCAGCGAACCAGCCTTAGTGGATAACTCATTCAGAACCTATCTGCACACTCCACCTAGATACTTATCTGCCTCTTTAATTAAGTGGAGGGAAACTTCTTGAGGCCATACCCATAAAGCCAGTCTCTGATGATAGCAGAGTTACTGGAAGCCTTTGGTAATCGTTTACACCCACGTATTGTGGTTAGCTTCCAACTTTGGCTCTTTCCTTCTTGCTTTGGAACCACCTATTCATCCCCTAGTGTAAATCCCCTGGTGTTTTTGTGCCAAAGGGGTACAAAAGACCTACGGGGGTTTGCGTCAGCAACACATCAGCATACTGTCATTGGCCCCCTCAGGACCGAGCAAGGCTTCCTATCTGCAGTGGTGAAAAAAAAGAGCTTTGGTAAATTTTTCACTTACCAATATACTTTGAGAAACAGTTGCAACAGACTGCATCAGTGACCGCAAGACGGCCAGTGCCACCTTTCCGTAACACACGTCCCCAGGTTGTCCTCAGCACGTGCTCATGGCAATCTGGGGCACCCCAGCAACTGGAAGCAGGAGTGGGCTTCACGGGATAAAGTCATCTTTCCTGATTCCACAGGTCCTATGTAACTTTGCGCACATTGAAATACACCCTTTTTGGCTTCTTCAAACACAGAGTTTGTAGGATTTACATGCTAAGCTAAAAATAAAATTTTAACTAAGATATTAGTATGGACAAGCTGGTTCCCTGAGCAGCAGTGCTTGCTCTCTACTAGGAATTTTGAGAGAAATATCCTGCTCGGAAGCAGTAACATAGAGAAATCAGAAAGCCCAAGGACCTAGAGAGCATCTGAAGAGAGCACAGGGAGAGCCAACTCAAGGCTGTGTGAGATAACTTTCTGCCGTACAACTGGTACTACAGTCTCTGTAGCAGAATGCAGGCAGCTGACACGAGGTCCCTACACTTCAGCACCAGCTCAGCCAGCCACACAAGATGAGCACAACCAAAATGGCTCCAACATCTTACTGCCTCCTTTTCCTTTTTCTCTCCTGCAGCTCACTTCCGTCCTCTCCTCCTTTTCCAGTACAAAAGGCTCTGCTAATGACCTTTGAACAGATCATGTTGAGAATGTCACTGCGGAGCTTCTTAATCTTATGGTGGCGCCTAGATAATATGGTGATGGGTACTGAAATGCTGAAAAACAGACAGACAGATAGCTAGATAAGATTAGATATATAAGCAATTTAGGCAGTCATCATACAGAGCAGCTGACATAAGTTCATTTGTAAAGCCAACTGCTAAAATTGCTTTAGAACTCCTTACATTTTAATTCTGTTGAAAGACAGACCTTTGATCTGAATTGTTTTGGTGGCATGCACATTATTTGAATGGAACCTCACCTGACCAGGTAATACCAGACCGGTCATTCCTGGCATACTATTGTCATAGGAGAACAGTGTACATGCAAATCCATACCTACCGATAGCTCAGGGGCAGACAGATAACTGAGCATCATGGAACAGATATAGACTGAAAGCATGAGCACCACTTTATGCTGATATGCAGAATGAATCACAGCTAATAAAAGGCTCAAACAACCATATATATGACTAAAGGTAACCCCAAAACACTTTCAAATTAAGCATGATCAGAAAATAAAAGGAGAAACATGAATAGATAAGTATTATTGCTCCTCTTTTTCATTAATATTTATTAATTTACAGTGGGAGAAGATGGTGGAGGAAGAGAAATAAAACAGACCTATCAGATTCGCTATTGTTTATGGACAGTTTTATACTCCAGCTCTCAGGTACTAGCAAAACAGTGAGATATTTGCACTGCATTCATTGCAGCAAAAATTATTTACATTCACATGTTATGGTTTTTTAATTCAGCCTTAAATTTTTTTTCAAAGACACTTCCTAGAGCAGTTTATTTTTAAAGCAGGTTATTTGTTTTCACTCTAAATCTGAGCCCACGGTAGTATTTCCAGGTATAGAAGGGTAAGAGAATTAACATGTGTAGAGTTCATGAGTCCATGTGTTTCTCTGAGTGGCATTCACCCCAGGACAGACACTTTGCACCACTAAGTCTCACTAAAGCAAAAACTGCTAAGTGCATGGATGAACCACAGATAAATGTTTGCATGTCTTAATTAGTGATGGGTGAAGCTCTCAGAAGATTCTGTGGTTGAATTAGAATAAGCATTCAAAAAGTTCAAATGTTAATCCAAGCCTTTTTAGTTTATAATGATGGAAGTCACTCTCCAGAGCTGGCTTACTCATTCCGTTTTTAATATATCCCGACTGAAGCTGGGTTTGAACCGCTGCACAGACAGCAGCTGTCACGAAAGGTAGCTCCCTCCTTCGTGCCCACTCAAAATCAGTAATTGCAGGTGTGCAGAAAAATCAACCCACTGAAGAGCAGTCTCCAGACAGTGCTTGCCACAGTCTTGTGTCCTTCTGTGACACTTTACTTTTGCATATATTCAGCTTTAAGATTTGAAAGCTTGGAATAATCTTACTGAACTTTCAAATTCCCCCTTTCTTCAACATTTGGGAAGCCTAATCTCTTTATGAAGGTACCTGCCTCTTGCCAGGGACTACAGTGAAGGAGGCAGACTCCTAATTTGAGTGTCTCATTTGTTTGCCTGTACTTTGGAAGGATCAAGGTCCAGCTGTCTTGTGAAATGCCTGATGTTACAGCATCTCCCTGACCAGTAACCTGTCCGTCATAGCTACTCCGTTACAGGATATTTCAAGTCAGCTTTCCTGCACGTTGGTGGATTATAATGAATGGCACCACAGGAGACAATTCCCTGAACAGAAGTCTCCTTACAGAATACACCTGGAGCCTGATTCCCCGCTCTCTTAAGACTGTGCAGTCAAATCCACAGATTCATAGCAAGTCCACAGGGTGTGCAAAGTGCTGGCTAGCACATCTGGAGGTGCCAGGCTCTCAGTCTGCATATCTTACAAGCAATGGAGGATGAGGCCAGTAGTTACAACAGTTGTACTTATATGCCTAATGTCTGCAGGAACAAATATTGGGCTTGTTATACACGCATTTGATATCTGCAAAGAGTTGTCCAGCTTGCACATGAATGGAGTAGGTGCCTATTTCCCTTGCACACTGTATGCCAAATATGTGCAAACCAAACACAAAAGTATGCCGTCAGCTGCGACAACTGTTTAAAAATAGGTATCCAAAATTATTATGCAGTAAAGTGCTACAAAACATGGTTTTAATCTTCCAAATTGCCAAGCAGCAAGCAGTTCTTGTTTGGTTTGTTTTTGAGAACCAGACCACTCACACATTTCCATTTAGGTTTTAGAATATGATTTAATATACTTATTTTTTGAGGAACATTGGCCAAATTGCTAGCTGTTGGTTGGAGTCTTTATCAGGAAATCTGTAACTGAACATTCCAGGCCAAGATGCATATAAAACAAAACTGGGCAGAAACCTGTACAGTATGGTGGTAGTTACAGTGGAAGCAGTAGAAAGGATTAAAAAATCTTGTTCCACTAAGAAGCCCAGTTCAGGAAAAGGGACAGAAATGTACTTTTGTGAACTTGAAATGTGTACTTTTGTGTCTGCAGCGATAACAGTAGTTCTTCTTACAGCATTGTGCACTTTCAAAGCTTTCAATGACTAACTGTAGCTAATGAATATCACTACTTTTAAATAAAAACTTAATTGCAAAACAAAGGAATAATAAAGAAAAGTTAAATTTTTTTTTAAATTTATTTACTCAAAGCTTAGAAAAGTTTAGGTTGGAGTTTTGGGTGAAGATTTGGTTGCTGTCTTTTCCCCTTTTATCTGAAGCAGCTCACTCATACCTAATCTTCATCATCTAAACCACATGATTAACACACAAAATAACTTTGGAGCAAGCCAGGTCCAAGCAGGAAGCTGCAAGTACTATCATGTCTTTATGATATTAGCCAGCAAAATAACTGTGGTTCCTTCAGTTTTGGTTTTGGTTTTGTTTTTTTTTTTAATTTTCTACAGGTATGTTTTCCTTGAAAGGGGCTTGCGTTCGTGTTTCTTCTTTGTGTTGGAAACTTTCAGATTTATAATCTCACTCCCGGAAGGAATGTGTATTCTCCTAGATAACCCCCACAAGACTGGGACAGGCGTGGACCCTTACACAAAAGGGCTAAGGATGTCTCTCACTTTGCTCATGTTTGTCAGTCGAAATCAAACCGTCCAGCCAGAGAGTGCCTCTCCCACCTGGTCAAGTTTAAAAGAAAGTGGCTATGACTGTATCGTGTAAGAGGTCTGGTCCTGCTAGTGTGTATTAGGGTTGTTCAGAATATTCTGTCGGAATTTGCCATCCTGAGAAAACAGACACTCTTTGACTTCTTCGGGATCCCAGAGGGTTTTAAGTGGGAACTCTGTACTAAGCTGCTCAGCTCACAGCAGTTCTGGGCATGTCTAGGCATAGAGTTTCTGGTACTGGAAGAAATGTTACCCTGAGCAGGGAGGAACCTACTGAGTTGTAGGTGCTTAAGTCCTCTTTTGCATCTGGCCCTAACTTGCAAGAGAGGAAGAGCCAAATGCTCGAAGGCAGCTTCCACTTTATGGCTCTAAATTATGCAAAAAAATTATGGACTTGATAATTTTGCACCTGCATTTGTATTGGAGGTGAGGGAGAGCCTTGACCAGGCAGGAAAAGGCTCTGATTCTCTCCCTTTTCTTTGCTCAGTGAATTCAGAAGGGAGAGAGGCCTCATGCCAGCAGAAATCACAGTCCTCATGTGTGTCATACACTCCTATGCAAAGCTTCGTGATTGGTACAGTGGGTGCTTGTTGGGCAATGGCATGGGGAAGGCTGGTTTCCTTGGAACATTTTCTGTTCATTGTGCTGTTCCTTCCCGGCATTTCACAAACCACCACAAAGAAGATGACAAGAAGGGGGAAAAAAACCTTCTGAAAATGAATTGTGTGTCTCTTCCCTCACTATCCCAACAGCCTTGGCAAGCTCATAGGAGCCAGGCAGAGCTGGTCTCTGCTGGATGTTAGTCTTTGCACAATTTTATGCTAATCTGGGGGAGTTTACATGGTTGAACAGTGAAAGCACAAGGAGAGAAGTCAGGAATTTTAGCCTTCATTCCTGGTTCTGCCACCAAGATCCTGTTTGTATTGGGATGACATATATAAACGCTTTTGGTTGTCCCACTGGCATGAACTTTATTTTCTCTATTTGCTGCTTCTGCTATTTCTAGAGCTATCTGAGGCTCAAATCAAAACAATAGCAATATGTTCCAATTCATCTTCAAAACAATTTATAAACCTAAGAACTATGACCTCTCTGCTCTGATTCAAAACCTATTAAAGACAATGCAAAGACATCTGTTGACTCCAGCATACCTTAGATTACAGTGTAGGCTCTTGATCAGATGGAAAAGAGAAGGAAGGCCACTAGAACTCAAGGAAGTGGTGGAAGAACTATGCTATATATTTGTGGGAAGTAAAAACACCCTCAAGGGATGCTGGAAGCAAGACTTGTGCCAAGGTTTGGCCAGAATACACAAGTTTAGTGACCTAGCTTTCACAGCTTCTTAGCTCATCCCAGGAAGAAAACATCTTCTTAACCTCTTAATGTGAGGTCTATATTTCTAATTTGCAGTACTTTTCATACCTGAAAGAACAACTCAGTTCTACTTTCATGGCAAAATTCGCAATGATTTCATTGCAATCGCAGCACAGCTCACATCCTTCTATTCTCTGCTGTTGGGTCTTTTTCATGTCTTTCCACACTGTGAGGCTTGTGGTCGCATTGGTCCTCTCCTCACTCATGCTTGTCCCTCGTCATGGTTTCTCTGACACAGGTAACAGCTGAACAGTTGTTAACTCCATCTAAAGATCACATTTATTTCTGTAGCAACAAAAACACAAAGAGAGGTAACTGATTCAAACACTGTCTTCTGCATCCATTCAAGACATCTCCTGTTTATAGTGACAACATGTTTTCTCCTTGCTTTTCATCATAAGCTTTACGGTCAGGTTCAGCTGTTCTCAGATGGGTCTTGAGAAGAGGCAGAGCAGGGCAGCTGGACAGCCCTAGCTGCTGTACTTGCAGAAATAGTCTGTAAATGTAGCACATGATCATCACAAAGCACAAATGAAAAAAAGGCAGAAAAAACCAAAAAAGTATTACTGTTTTTGAAAATGAAATACCAAGTTTTCACTATGTAGCATTGCTATTTCAGTACCGTGGTTTTCAAAACCGTGTTAACTTCATGATCCTTCTTTGAGTACCCACTTCTCTGGGGCTCGTACCCAAAACTGCTCTCTCTGCCTTTTGAAACCCTCTTTTAAATTAACAAAGTGGTTCCAGACAAGTGGCAGGCTACACATAAAGGCTGGAAAGTTTATCTAAGAGCAGATTTTTCCTCAGTTATTTCAGTCTTTATCAAAATAAAAACTGCAAAGATGCGTAACCATGATCCACTAACAACCATGTCATCTCTAGTTCATCTGCTGTCATGGTGCAAAATGAGGGAGTTCGGAGAATATGAACGCTGATTATATAAGGAGAAGCTCTGGGCTGTGATCAGAGATGGAGCTTTCTTCTAAAAATACACTAAATTTGATTCACTAGCAGCAGTGACAAAAACCATATTTTGGCTCATAAAGAAACACTTTGATTCAAATATTTAATTTTGCTTTAAGGGTTTCTAAAAATATAATTAAGCACTAAATTAAAATGGAAATTCTGAATCCCAAAGCTAAAATATTTCACTTAGAAAATGCTAAAATCATATAATTTGATTTGTTTGGATTTCAGGGTGATATAACTAAAACCGTCAGCTGAAACTGGTTCTAATCCACAAAGCAGATTTCCTAGATTTGAACATTTTGGCTAAGATTATATGATGATAAATAACTGGAGGATGTTACTGTGAAGAAATAATGTGCTGTCAAAATTAGGATTTCAGTATTACCAAACACAGCTCTGTAATGGCAATTTACTGCACTACTTTATCAATGATATTTACAGACCCCTCAGCTGAAAGGCTGCGCAGGTACAGTAAGGAGTAAATAATGGTTTCTGTTTAGTATATTATTAGCTATGGCAAAGTTACATCTCAGCAAATCCATAAATTTTGCTTGACAGGAAAATACTATGCACATTTGTGATGCCACGGAAATAAAGTATCATAATTAAAAATATGGTTCTTTTTCCTCAAGATTTTCTTTAGGCCCGTCCCCAACATGAATCCTCTGCAGATAATTTGTTGTTTATCCACATGACAATTTAAGCAGCATATTTAAACGGTTGCAGTCGCCACTTTAAATTCAAACATAACATCGATCCGACAATTTTTTGGCAAACAAAAGGCAGCAATGCAGTGTCAAGAATTCAAGGAGACTCCCATCTAATTTAAATGGTGTTGCTCTTAAAAGCTGGCAGCAAGGAGTGCATCTTTTTAAAATGTTTCTGTTAGAAGCTGATGTTTATGATCGCTCTCCTCTTGGCAAGAAAAACACTCTTCTAAACATTTACATTTCACATTCTTTAGGACAGTTGAAAAATGTTGGCTCGCAGCTCTGCACACTGCAGAGAGATTGTGAGGAATGTTATAGTAGAACTTCAATAGCCGTGTACTTTTCTTGTTCTTTGATTTACTGTGTGGTAGTTTTTATACTAGTTGTATTCTTAATGCTGTCTGTCCTAATTTGTGTTTCACTCAAATATGAGCCTAAGTTTATTCTTCTAGCTAATAAAGACAAGGTCAATTCATTTATTAATAATAACACTTTGTACTACTGTTATAGACACTGTCTGGAGACTTTGCCATTTGCATATGATCACTGCATACTGTTGCAAATCTCCCCAGCAGAGTCAGAAAATGAGCATTTTTCAAGAGACGCGGTCTGTGAAGGAGAGGCTGTTGTTCTGTTTGCCCAGACCATGTGGCCATGTTCTGGTTTGCCTACAAGTCTGATCAGCATGTACAGACATCAGTCACAAAAATGATAATATAACCTAGAACCCTCTGGCTTCAAGGTAGTTACTCCCAGGAGTAACTGCCACGCTTGTAAGGCATTTGTGTTCTGTCCCGGGCCCCAGCACACAGCTCTGGTGAGCTCTCTCAGCTCCTGCCACCAAATCCAGCTGGGCTGACTGCTTGTACCTGCCCTCTCTCCTTCACACACAGATTTCCCAAAGTGACCCAACCTAACAGCGTCAGGGAAAGAAAAAAATAAAAGTGTTGGCTATATTCTTCACCAAGAGCACTGTTTTCAAAGTAATGTTTTGAAAGCACAATTAAATTGTAGGTTAGAGGTGCACAAATGTATTCAATGTGTTCCCCATTCCACAAATCACTTAAAGATATGTACGAATCTTACAGAGTTAAATGAATTGCTGAATGAGGACTAATGCACGGGACACAATGAAGTCCTAAACACTGCCGGCTCCCAGAAAGGTCACTGAAAGTTGATGGTACCCAGGGACTAGAGGACTGAATAAGTACAAGAACGGATCCACACAAGTAATGTTGTGTATGCAAATCATCTCACTGCAGTGTTGCAATCAGTGGGAGTCCCCAGACGGGACTGCTCCTGTGGGTGAGCTCACTCATGGTCTGAGGATCTGCAGAATCAGGCTTGGTGGTATGTGCTGGATGCCTGCACACTATCATTTGAATTCAGTTCGCTCAGGTGTGTGCAATCTCTGTTAAGGTGCACAGAAGCCACGATCACAGCGGCATCGAGTCAGTCGCTTCAGGTCTGGGCCATTTTGCTGTCAGGTGAAGATGTGGGGCTGACGGAAGTGGCTTGTGCTGTGGCACTTGGATAAAGAGTAAAATTTGCTATATGTCTTGCTGGTGGTAGTAGTAGAGAACTCAAAGCAAGGGAATTTTACAAATCATGAATGCAAACTGTAGGTGTGAAGTCCTAAATGCTGCTCATAATTAGGCAACAATACAAACAAACCATACACAAATAATGCCCTTCATCAGAAGAATTCAGGTAACCTAGTTTATTAAAATCTCATCAAAACATTATGTTGTGACAGTATTACATGGAGAACCCCTGAAGCAGCCATAAACTACCTTGTCTGGGCCGTGGCAAAAGGACGGCGCTGTGGCTGCTGGACCGTGAGGTCAGGAGCGCGTCCGTCCTGGCAGCTCCCTGTGCTTGCTCTGAGTTAGGCGAGGGTTTATGCTCTTCAAGGAGATGCTTTTATTCAGTGGGATAAAAGCTGGGTCTTGCTGGATTACATCAAACTTGTTTGGGAATATTTGCAAAGTCATGGGAACAAAAGACAATGTCTCTTGACAAAACTTTTTAGTGTAATTCTGTGCAAGAACATTTTCATTCCAGAATAAAACTGACCACACAAAGACTGACTCAAAACTAACTCCCTGCAGCCTTTAGAAACTGAAAGTCCCATTTTAAAGTTGAAGGCACTTACAAAACCCCCATGTATTTATTTAGCTTGTTGTTTCCAGTGTGTACATCCCCCAGAGCAAGCACCCAAAGTCCAAATACAGTCAGGGGAATCTCGAAACATCCAGTGACAGTTGTCTCATTTAAAGAGAAGCACCCAAAATCAAATAAGGTCAGTTGAACCTCGAGGTGCTCAATGACTTATTTCAAGGCAGATATTAAAAATGAAGTATCTTTGAAGGGTTTTGAGAATTTTAGCCTAAGTTACTGGGACAGAGAATGAAGCTGAGGAATTCCTGTTCTCATAGACATGTCCTCTCAGAGAAACTTGTTATCAATCAATAATCTATACATAGATTAGCGTACACAGGTTTCTACAGAAAACCAGTAACACATCACAAATGGTAACTTAATAGGATCTGTGTATAACCAGTGTCTTGAATAACATGAATAACTCCGTATAAAGAAATAAAGGAAGCAGCTCAGAGTGGGTGGGAAGCAGTAGCCAGCAGGCTGGCTAGAAGGAAGCAAGAAATAATAAGGCTCCTAGTTCCCAGGAAGGGCCAGGAGCTATATTTATAGAGGTCACACACCTTCTGGTCAATTAGCTCTAAACCCAGAGGAACCACTGGTAAAATATCCATTGCTGCTGGCTTTGGTAAAAACCAATTAGAGGCTTATTTATATTCTAAAACTTAATTTCTAGGGAACAAGAGAGTTGCCCAAAGAAGGATGGAGCACAGCATATATTCAGGACTGGGACTAATGGATCCCAGTGCCTGAGCATGTGGACATTCTTTGAGATTCCAGGGAGGACAGCTTAAAACACTGGCCTCTGGTTGCAAAATTAAAGGCCAAACTGAAATAATTTTTACTTGTTTATTCTACATTTTACTTGTTTACTTGCTCTCAGTCTAGTATCTAAATGTTCAATTTCAGTTGTTTCCAAATAAACACGGCTTTACTATGAGGCTTGTCTGACATTGGGGGTAAAGTAAATGCAAACAGAATCGTGGTTACAGTTCCATGGAGATCATAGACTGAGTTGAAGAAGAACTTGTGCGTAACCCTGAGAACTTGCACCTCAGTACAGTTTCAGGAGATTCTGCAAGTGGGAGTATTTTCTGTCAGACTGCAAAGAAACAGTGCAGGAGCTGGACAGCCTAGTGCCAAGTTGGCAGAGGCGGTCCCTTTAGTAGGCACAAACAGAATCCTTTCCGAGGAAAACAGAGAGACTCCCCATAGCTTCTCTAAGCCACGGTGCTGTACAATGAGTAGACCAAAGTCATACCACTGGTTAGTGACAGAGCTGAAAAGAATCCAGACTGCCAGCTCCCTGTCCTAAATACCAAATGTAGTCCTGCCTTCTCCTCTAGGATAAAAGTGTAAGGAAAAATGTTCTGAAAGCTTTCAAGAAGCAGTGTGGACTTTGCTGTTAAAAGGAGGATCATTATCAAAGGATCAGAAAATTCCACAAAGTAACACAACAGTTACTATTGCAAAACTCTGGGGGATCTCTTCTGTGGTATAGAGTTATTCAGCAGCTCAGATTCATAGCAGCGTTTCTTCGTCCTCCACAGTCATAAATTCTTTTTCCTGTTTTGGATAAGTTTAGTGAGCTCAACTCTTTTGGCTTTAGTGAGAGCCAGACCTTGCCTAAAATTTAACATTTTTATTGTGCTTTCCATCCAACATTTATGCTGTGTTTATCAGGTTCATTTATTTTTTCATTAGACGTTAAACGCAATGCCATTAGCACCACTTTAATGTCAAGAGAATCACACTCTGTAGGGTGCATCCTATGACTGCCTCAGAAATCTCTCCCCCTGGATATTTTGTCTCTGTGAAATAGTCTGGTTCCAACTATTCATCTTTGCCAAGAAGAACAATGTTACCAATTATTCCTACAGTGGAAAATAAATCAGAACAATCATTCATTTTCTTGCAGTTGGTTGTACATATCCTTCATCAGCAGAAATTTAGCTATGAATTAGAAAAATTTCCCTTTACCTTCCCAGCCTCTTCAGTTTGTGCAGCACTGATGGTATGCCTATGCATCAGATGAATTATTTTACCTGGGAGGTAGGAATTGTTCCAAGTTCATACCTGCTCAAGATGTAATTCAGTTTTATGAAGGAGACTGGCATAATGCCTATCTACAAAAAATCTCCAGCATTATTACGTAGAGCACAGAAGAGCTAACAGTGACCCAGTAAAAGAAATAAAGAATCTGAAGGTGGTTTTGCAGAGAGAAAAGATCTGTCATTAGTAAAAAGAAATGAGATGAAATTACTGAAAGAGTATTTGTGATCCTGCAGTCAAGGAAATGTAGAAAAAAACCTTGAGGGCACAGAGGGATCTGTGAGTACTACCTTGGGGAGAAGGTACCTCAGATACTTCTTCAGATAAGGGCACATAAAATTCAGTGCCTGAGCTCAGAAACCCAAACATTCTTATTAAAAATACAATCAGTTCATGTTCATGGATTATGACATAAGTAGCTTTAGGACTTGGCTCTCGTATTCTGCTTAAACCTGCAATTCATGAGGATAATTCAGCTGTGCCATTACCTTGCAGGTATTAGAAATCAGAGCAGATGTGTGCTCAGGTTACACAAGCAGTTCCCCTTCTTGGCACGCAGTTGTGAAAATCTGATCCCAAAGCTTTTGTTTGCATTTATGTTCCCTGTGCCCAGGACTTGCGGAGGTGTTGTCCGAGGTGCTGAGTCCTCCTCAGGTCACCGTGAAGCTGAAGGAAGCTGCAGGTGCTCCTCGCCACTGCAAATCACGTCATGGGCTTAATCATCAACAAAGTCTTATTACCAAGACTTGCAGCTCAGATCCAATGAAACCTGAGATAGCAGTTAGAGTCTTAAGCAACCAGCAATACCAGTTTTTCTAGAAAATTAATAAATGCAAATGTTAACTGTTCTAAATTCACTCAATAAACAAGTCACCTGGAAAGATTTGTGGTTTTCATTAGAACAGAGAATATAAATAGAAAAGGAAACGGAAGGCCTGATACTTGGTGTCCAATAAACCCCACAACGTGGCCAAGCTTTTTCAGGGTATGCAATGAGATAATTAGCAAAATGTCATTGCAGTCTTTCACTCACTATAAAATACATTTAAATGCTTCCTAAGCGTGCAGCCCATTAGCAACTAATGAAGCAACTGCAGCTGATAGGCTGGATCCTGCCCTAAACAAGGCAAAGTGAAGCAGATAAACAGTGCTAAACTGCTTGGTGGGCGTAAGAGGCTGGGAACCTCCAAGGAAGTGATTCTGTTCTGAGCTACTGAAAGAGACTGGTGAGGGATGAACATTGCCACGCGCCTTTGTAACAGAGAGGCATCGAGTCTCAATACATGCTCAGTGTCCACTCACACCCAATAATTTTGAGGCTAAGTGAGGAGGGGAACTTAAGATTCATCCCTTTTCAGTGTAAGAAATTGAGTCTCAGTATTGTTTCCACATCCCCAGTACAATAGCTTGCTGTCCTTGGGCAGACCAAACCCCAAGCAACAGTATTGTGCGACTGCCCAGTGCTGTAAAAACCTATGCTTCTCCTGAAGTCCTGGCTCTAAGAGACAAATGTGGATTCCCCTGGAAATCTGCTCAGATTAAATGTGAGTCTGGAAACAGGTGTTATTGCCTGCACTCTGTGTTTGTGTTCAAACTCTCCCTTGCCTGCAGTTTCCAGATTTTTCCTATTGAAACTAGGGTGAGATTATAAATTCAAAGGACCTATCAAATATTTAGGTATCAGCTTGATAATGAATTATGAATTGAGAACAAGTCTCATAGGCTAAGGAAATTTGAAAAATTATGCACTTGCCTGAAAAAGAAAAAGAGCACATAAGGAGAATAAAACTCCTGTGTTACAGGTATAATGTCTTAGCAAAAGTAACTCAAAGGGTAGATTGCATTCTGAATCTGAACCATCAATAAGATGTCTCCAGATTCCGCAGTGGTCTAGACATGTGTCACCTCACGCATTCCTCACCAGTCCCTCAGGAATCAGCTGTCATGTGCAACCACAGCTCCCAGCCATGAAGCCGTCACGTGCTGCCTGCCAAGTCTGGCAGAGCCCAAGCGATGACACTACTTCACACTACTGTGTGCACTGCACTGAAGATTACCCAGCTGACCTCCACATAAACGAATCGAGTGGCCCTTCTCGAAGCACGATGCATCTTCCTGGAGCTGTGCATTGGAAAGGACTCTCTGAGTCATCCTCCTCATTTGCATATCCCTTTGCATCTTGGCATTAACAGTCAAGAGCCATTGGAGCCAGCTAGAAAAGCCTCATGTTTGTGCTCTCCCATGCAAATACCTCTTCTCCCTATATATTAGTTACTGTGTGTGGGTTTTCTCTCTCACTCTCTCTTGCCATATGTGTGGGAGTTGATGGCATCAACTTTATGAAATCTCAACACATGCCAAGAACAGCTGGAGAAGTTGAAACAAGTTCTGGGTGAGGTGAGTTTCATGGGCAGGGACTGAAATTAGCAAAGGCACCGTGGCTGCTTGCCATGCCGGGAGTCTCACATGGAGCATGTGGGCTTTGCTTGCTCCAGAAGCAGATTCCCCATGGAAAAAAGGACTGGATTTGATTTAGATAATGATGATGGCAGAGATAGTTGAATGAGAAGAATCTGTTCACCAGGAGAGACCATCTCTGCACCTCTTCCATGACTGGTTCATTATGTAAATACAAGAATTTCATCACGAGTCTGAGGTAATTAATATCTTTAGCCAGTGTGTAGCACTCTTCATTATCAAAAGACTTTACTAACATTAATAATTAATCACCACAACACTCTGGGTAGGTTATCATCTTAATCAATGGGTAAACTGAGGCACAAAGATTTAAAGTATCACAACCTGCCAGTGGCAGCACTCTTGTGTCCCAGCCTGGTGCTCAGTGTGTTACAGTGCATGGCCAAGCTACCTGATATGCTTTATGATAAGAAGGAACAAACCAAGAGGGCATTCCAGAATGAATGAAATGAAACTCCCTGTAGACTGCACGCAGAGCAGAACTGGCTGCTCTGTACGGGTCTCTGTGTTCTCAGGGTCTGTCCTCCCCTCATAACATCTACATATTTGTTGATCTTTCTGCATGTTCCCTTCAGCAGCCCAGCAGTATTCTTGATGTGCTAGATACACTCTCGCCTCAGCTAGCTATGACTCAGGCATTTACATCTTTTTTTCTGGTTAATTTTAGAATATAAAGAACTAATGATATGTCCGATGAATTTTAGTGCTGTAAACCATTAAATAACTAGCATTTGCTTTTGAAGCACATTACACATCTATCTCAGCAGAATTTCCAGCTTTTGCCTCCATCTTTTATACAGGAACATTTGAGTCCAGTTCAAAGTTTGGTCTTAAGTTGCTAATTTTGTTAATCAAGTATATTCAGGCTAGTAAATGCGGCTTTTACCTTATCAGTTTCTGCCATTAGTTCCACCTGGACATCTACACTAGGTCACACGTTATTGCTTAGGTATGTCATTCCCAGACAAACCTGGGGAGAGTTGTGAAAGAAGTGATCTCCCTGCCCAATTCAGAAAACAAACTTTAGAACAGCCTACTAAATACAGAAAGAAGCACAGTAAATCTGAAAGAAAAGTTTACTTGTCTTGAGGCTTCACAAGAGGGATGTGTCAAATGTGGCAGGCTGTCATTAAAAACAATTAACCTAATCAAAAATCCCTTTTCTCTTTTTTCTGCTTAGTCAGGTGAATATTAAACACTAGATTTTCCAGGAGCACAGAGAAGAAGAGGATATCAGCATCTATGTTTTCACTCAAACATGCGTATGAAGGAGCAAGTACAGATTTGCCTTCCTAAACCTAAAGTATGCATGTAATTAGTATGACTGCACTGGGAGTCATGAGACTTGTATACATGACTGGCCACCTGCATGTCATTTGGGCGGCTGTCTTAACAGTGACAATGCTTGTGCACCCAACCCTAGCATTTAGGCCTATGGAAACATACATTTTTCTGGCAAAGTGGACTTGTAAAAGCTGCTGTTCTCCTAATCTGTGATTCCCAAGACTTCTGGTACCTGTGGGGACAATGCTTCTCACCAAGCACGTAGATTTTTGTACCTGTTTGGTTTAGAGTAAACTGGCTGTTTGTGATGTCTTAACTCCCAGCATCACCACCATGAGTACAAGTACAATTCTCTCCTCAGCACACCCAAAGCTCTTTTGTGTTTTCCAGAAGTGGAGGAGGCAAAGAAAAACCCAAGTTCCTTTGAGGTGGGATCTCATCCCAAGGGGGAGGAGAGGAAAGCTGACCTCCAGTGCATTTACTGATCATATTTATTTTTAAAGGCACTTAGCCATAAGTCTCAGCCTATGGCTCTGCTTCCTGCAGGCACACCCTGCTTGTGGCTGTGAAGGTACTCACTAAGCACTAGTAACACCCAGCATTTATATAGGGCTTTTCATCTTCAAAGCACTTCCCGAACATCGTTTAATTAATGAATCCTCACAGCCCTCTCTGAGGTATGCAGTTATTACCCCCACATTTTACAAGTGAGGAAAACTGAGGCAGCGATTAGCTGAGGCAACACTGTGGGAATTGGGATTAAAGATCAGGAGAACTCAGGAGTGCCTGGACCCCCATCCCACGCAACGATTGCCAGGCTGCCTCGTTGGGAAATGCACGTGGTGCTTCAGTTCAGCAGAGGATCTTGAACAGAACACAATTAGTGCTGACCCTTTGGTACATCAGCAACTTCTTTTCTTTCCAGGTCCACCGAGGTTTCCTGTGTGGAGATCCGGAAAAGTTTTCTTTCTCATCTTTCAGTACCAGCTCCCAATCCTGCTGTCACCCAGATGGGAGATCCAATGAAAGACACTGGGACTAAAGTTCCAGGAGAGAGAACAACTTCTATTACCTCTAGCATTACCTAATACATTCAGTTTTAGTGCCTTCCCAGTATTTTGAAAATGATATAGAAGGGTGACTTTCACCCAGAGACCTCAGAGCTCTCTATGGGCACGGAGCAGTGTTGCAATCCCAAATCACAATATGGCTCTGTGCAGGCTGTCAGACCCACTCAGGCTTGGCCTCGGCTGAAGATCGGATGATTCACGACCCTCAGCCCACATTCATGAAAGTTCAGTGAGTTTCACTCACATCCTCCTCAGTAACTGCGGGTTCCTCCCTCGAGAAGCCCCAGGGTATCCCGGTTCCCAGCTGACATGAGGAGGACAGGAGCAGACTTCCTGGTGGTAATGGTAGCCAGTAGGGTGAGAGAGGGCACCAACAATGGGGGTTAAACCTGGATGGTTCAACCTTGTCAAACTTGAACATCCGAGAGAACCTGCAGGGCTTGGTTCCTTTCCAGCCCTCCAGGGCTCTCACAGCCCTAATTATTACTGTTGTTGTTGTTGTTATTATAACAAAACATTCATATACTGCCATAAAATACAAACTAGATAATACACGTTCCTTGCCTGAAGAGCTCAGGATTTAAGCAGGCTGGACATTCTGAACTGGATCCCTCAGGAGAGACCGGGAAGGCGCAGCCTTTTTACAGCAATTTCCCCTCTCAATTCCTTTCAAGTGTGGCTGGACACTGCGGAGGCATCTGGGAGGCGTCACTAGGCAGCTGACCAGGCAGCAGCAGAGATACAGCACGTTCCTCCAGCTGTGCCTCAGCTCATGTTCTGCTGCGCACAGCAGCTGCGGGAGAAAGATCCGTGGCTGGCAGTCACACTCGCAAGGCAGGGGACTGGGATTTCACTGAGGCCATGCTTCTCAAACGAGCTGCGGCTCAAAGCTAGTACCTACAACTCAGAAAACAACTTCCAACCCACTGTTCCTGGTGCGGTAGCAGCTCCCAGCTCCTGCTGAGTTCTCACAGGCACTATCAGGTAATTGCTGCCAATCAGTGGATCAGCGACGCTGTCTCTGCCTGAGCCAGGTGTGGTACCACCTGCAGAAATGCAGCAGAAGCTGCTCCATCCTGCCCCTGCGCAAGACAACCGACCCAGAGGCATCGTTCTACTAAACAGACGTGATGGAATTGTGATGCTCTAAAGAAAATAGAAGCATGGCAGTGCACAGTGTGCTGCTGCCTTTGCTCAGCTGACTGCTGGGAAGCTCTGAGGCACCTGTGGTTCGTAGATGTTCTTCTGACTGAGCCCTCTCTTGCCTGTGAGGTCCTTTCTGTTCCCACCTGACAATGTTTCCCAGTCTAAACTGAAATGCTGTAAGATACTGAGCCAAGGAAGAAGTGGAAAATGTTGCAATTCCCAAGCTGCATTTTGAAATGAAATAGTAATACTTGCAATTAATCTCTAATGAAAAAAAAAAATGCTGCTTATTCTGATATAGACACTTTAGGTAGTACTAGGGCATCAGGCAGGCTTATTCAGCCTCTGGACAGACTCATCCACAAGGCCTAGAATCAACATGCCCTGTGTACACCTAGTATCTCTTTGAACAACTGCTCCAAAACAAAACAAAGACAAGGATCACTTTAGGTCCTTTGTGTGTCTAAGTGCAAAAAAGGGCCAGTTTTTATCAATTGAAGGCTCTGAGGTAGAAATTGTCCCCGTATCTATAGTCATAACTCATAAAACAAACCAAAGCAAAAAACCCAACAGAATACATTTACAATGAAGGAAACATTTCTCAGAAGTGCTGCTGTTTTCATTCCCTCTGGTGGTCTATGTTCCGATGTTCTAGTGTTCTCTGATCCTTTGATCAGAAAGATATTGAGCTGCGGAAGTTTCTGAGTGTTTAATCCGACCTATCTTAGACCTGGCACAAACCCAAGAAAATACTAAGAATAGGGGCACACCTAATACATTATTAAGGGATATACCAAGGATACACTACAAGGCAGTTGGGAAACTGCACAGGACACCCAACATCACCCACTGCCCATCCCCAAACCACTGCTGCTACTTCTTCCCATTCCTTCTGTCCAGGCTCCTACTCAAGCCCCAGCCAGGCTCTACTCTATCCCTTGGGTATTTTGTTCATGCACACAGATGTGTCAATGATTCAAGTCTTAATTTTTCCCCATCTGATCTGCCTCTTTACAGCCAGTTGCTCCCAGACTGCCATGTTCTCCCAGTTGGCTCACAGGCCACACCAGCCAATCTCCCTGCCTTTTTCTCCTCCTTTCTCTACCCCTGCCAACGTGTTTTGCCCATTTCTTGGCTGTCACCCAAGAGTCCTTTTTCTTAACTGCTTCTTTGTAGCACAGACCCAAAAGCTACTTACTGTTAATCATGACAACACTTTCCGTGCAGTTGACATCTGTATACAGCCCTGTGTTGCATTTCCACAGACCAAGGAAGTGGTTCTTTTTTTCCCATCTGCAGAAGGTGATCCAAACAAAATAGATAATTTCTAAGTTAGCTCCTCATGGTTTATGCTTCCTGCCGTAGCAATAGTTGTCAATCAAGCAGAGCTTAATCTTAACTCAGCCATTAACTTGAACACAATTAATTCTTGGCAGCAGACATAAAATGCTATGAGCCCCATCTCTCCTGATGGTGATAAGGCTGACTGTCAGGACAGGCTCTGCATTCACTGCTTGACTTTAGCAAGAGTTAGATCAAGCCCATACAGACTAATAAAACATTGGCATTAGCAAGTGTAACTCTAAGAGAGTCAATTGATTTCTGTCTCACTATGCCAACCAGGACCTTGCTTCAACTTACAGAGCTGGCTGCCCTATTAGTTTTCAGGATAACAACTCAAATTGCAACTGGGTGAGAATAAAAAGCAAAAATTGGAGGCGTATGGCCTAACCCGAAGGGAAGGTGTTTGATAGGCTGCAGTGTTAACCCCACCCCCCTGGCCAGACACATGCCAGAAGGTCACAGATGTGACCTGTTGCCATCTGGGTCAGCATGATCTCGCCCTGCCTTCCTCTGCCTTGTTTCTGTTGCCTCACTGCACTTTCCGCGTTTTCAGTCTTGTTTTCTCTCATTCCACTTATGGAGCTGACTTACGTGGCTCCAAAGAAACCCTGTTAACTTTGCTGGAGTTCACAGTGATTCAGGTGATGAGATGAGACGAGATGAGGTGGCCTGGGACAGACTGTCACCAGTTCAAGTGCAACGCAGGTTATCTTCATCTCGAGGTTGAGTAGCCATGTGGGCCATCTGCCTTGCACCACTCGCAAGCCTGATGCTCGCTGTTCCACATTCTATCCCTCATTTTTCTGGCTCTCTATTTTTCAGTTGTTACTCTTAATAGGAGAAGAACTTAACCAACCTGGCATACCAGCCTGATGTACTTAGCCGACTGCAGTGTGACGCAGTACAGAACTGTTCCTATGTTTTCACATATAAACACAGTCAGTGGACAAGGAGACAGTGAAAAGAGCACGCGATACATCGTGGAGATTGCAAAACCTTGACAAGTCAACAGATCGGAAGGTCCCTCGCAAAACAGGTCCCCATTCCCACTGAAATGCCCTTTCCTTTTTTTGACCTAAACAGTTTTAAGTTCACAAAACCTCTTTCATTGGGTGATGTAAAGGAATACTCATATTATTAACACTGCAGCAAAGGCATGTTCTATTAGTAGCATTCTGGCAGCCATCCTGCAGGGTCTTTAAGAGTTATCCACTCACAAAACCATGTATTTGATGACTAGTGTAAATTACACTGCTAATTAAGCTGGGGCAAATATTTTGAAAGTGATCCATAGGCAGAAACACATTCATATTAACCATCCAATGAAGAGTATTATACACAGATTTGTCTGACTCACGGGACGAAATGGCAAAAACTACCCAGGTGCTAAAACTATGATATTGAAGATTAATTATTTTATTTCACCAGAATTATGACTTCTGGAAGAATGTTTGGTCAAAGGGCCATCTCTTCTCATGAAAAACCAGGAAGAATTTTGCTCTGCCCTATATTGAACAGAATCTTTATGTAAAATTTCATTTGATTTCTCCTGCAAACATGCCTCAAGTTTACAATGCCTTTTTGGACATCCTGAGAGCTAAGGTGGTTGGTGTATTGTATACTGTGGACGGTGTTGCCTACTTATATTTTGCCTATTATTACAAGTATGTTTTCAACTGATTGAAAGATCACTGATAGAGTCTTACTGATAAAAAAGCTTTAGAATGTACATGGAGAGAAATGTCATTAGGATTTTACTCAAATGGTCTTGATGATATTTATTCTAAAAAGCTCTGTCTTGCTAAGGTTCATATGGATAAAAAGTCAGTTTCTGAATTAATTTTGACAAGGTCCAAAGACAGTATATGTTTGCAATGAAACAGTAAAGTGCTTGGCTTACAGTAAGCAAAATTCTGCAGTATGGCTTTTTCAGATAGTTCACTTCTGATTATATAATTGCTGCAAAAATTAACTTATGAAAAAGCTGTTAGGATTACTCAGGTTTTTTATTTGGCAAAGCTATGCAGCACTGGCCTCAAAAATTAACTTAATATATGCAAATAAGTAATTTGTCTTGTTCAAGAAAATAATTAAGTGATGAACACATATATAATCTTAAAGATGTTTGGGAGACAACTAATCCTCAAAAACAGCCTTTATATCTAACACACCATATATTATATCAATGTATGAGCTAGCTGTATGGAATATACCATTTTAAATACCTCCACTGAATAAAAAACACCAAAGGAAATCCTATACTCACTGCATTAAAAAAAAATCCTCCTCTCTCTCAAACAGATCAGTCTCTGAGAGTTACTTCCATAGTTCTTCCATGCTGAAGTAGTATCAGAAAAAAACTTCCTGTACTCAAACACGGGTTAACACTTGTTCAATTGAACACGTTGAACCTGTCCTTCGCCTGCAATGCTTCTCGAGGGAACACCAGCTCTGTTCCCTCTCCTGCGGGAGCCCACGACCCGAGGTCAGGCATGCAAAGGGACTGCCCAAAGTTGAAAGATGAAGAATTTAGTCAGGGGTGGTTGCACCCCAGGTCTCAGTGGAATGGGCTGAGTTCTATCCCACACCACAAGATGATGGGGGCAAGCTCCACATTGTGTTGTGTGACAGGCAGAGGCCTCAGGCACAGTACTGCAGACAGGGAGAGTCACACGCTTCTTGCTCTGCACAGCGCCACAGGCTTTCTCCAGCTCCCCGTATCTGGTGTGTGGGACCACAGAACTGGAGAGACCCTGATGTGCTGGGTTTTGTGGTCCAGTCCAAGAGCGTGGAAAAACCTCCCCGGGAACTAGAAATCCTCACAATTCTCACTATGTTCCATTTTCTTTCACTTTGATGTTCCTGTCTCCTACACGAATGTTGTTATGTATTGCATGTATATTAAAACCAAATAAACACAAAACAGGACACTGCCGCTCAGTTTTCCATGTTAGAAGGGAATGAGAACAAAACCCTAGAGCACATTACTCACAAAATTAACTCTCCAATAGCTAGAGTATGTCCATTAGTTCAATTAGAAACTGGGAGAGATAAGCATGTCATATTTGCTGGCTTGTAAGCATTATCTACAGCAAAACAACCACCAGGAACACAAATACAGTCTAATAGACTAAAGTCTTCAGAGGTCTAGTACCCTTCCACAGACAAAGTAATATTTAAACACACTATTCCAATACTACAGGACATATGTCCAAGAATGTATTCTAAATTAGCATCTACAATGGGTTCTGTCAAGGCTTGATATGGGCAGTGGTGACTGTTTTCCTGAACTGAGCTCAAGATTAAAGTATCAGGACAACTGTACTTGACCTTCCATCTCTTGAGGAACAAGTACCACCGTACTAAGTATTACAGATATTTCACTGTCTCCTTAAAAACTGAATTATGGAGTAGCATGAGGAACTAGAGAGTCAAGACCTCAGGTACTGTATTTGCACCTGGAAATCACTAGCTGTATGTTCATAAACAGCTAATGTGGCAGAGCAGCTCATCATGGTCTTACTTTTACTACTGAATTACTCTTAAGATCTTGTTCATCTTTCAGTATCTCATTTGGTCCTTCTGTAGCTTGGGGAATAACAGTTATCTGCTCCACTGAGGCACTGAGGTCTGTAACAATAACTGCGTTTGATAAGAGATTCTACTGAAAGACAAAGGTGTATTATTGCAAAATTTTGTGGGCTGGCAACTTAGCTAGTGGCACTGTATTGCACCCAGAGCCCATGTGGCTCCTCACAACGAAATGAGAGTGGGGGGAGAGGAAATCAGGTCAGAGTTTTTGGCAGGCCTTTTCAAGGTAAGCATAATCCAGCTGATTCACTATGTGCTGCAATCCCTGCTGGCAGAGGCTCTGAAGCGAAGTAGCCTCCAGCCCTATTGCAACTCAAGCTCCATGTGTGGGTGTTGATGCTGCACATTAGGGAAGGGTGTTACTGGTGGATAAACCTAAGGGGGTGAGGGCTGGATAAAGGACGCAAAGGACTTAACACAAGTGTGCAATATTGGCCTAGTGTTCCCTGTTGAGCAGCCCACTCTAAAAATGTTGTTCCTACCTCCCACAAGACAAGGAGGAAACCTTTGAGAAGACCCTTCTGATGACTAATGCTATCTCTGTCATGAATCATTGGCATTGGGATGTCCTTGTGGCATAATCGGAGCTCTGGTTATTATACTCATTGATGATAAAACAAGTAAATCTTAATGAGTTGTGGGAAAGGAGACAATAGGGCCCTCTGCCAGGTCTCATTTACCTTGACAACACGCCTACAGCCCAAGTACAAAGATCCCTATTGTTTACCCTCAGTATTTGTGAAGGGGCCAGACAGTTCTCATTTCACTCAGTCTGATGGTACTCTCTTTATCTCTGCCTTAGCATTTCTAAGGTACCTATCGCTGTGGTATCTAAGCATCTCAGCTTTAGTCCAAGGCTAAATTTATGGCAAGTAAATTACTTGGACAGTCTTTGAAGGTGAAAAACTGATATATAGTTAAATAGGGGTAAATTATTCAATTTATAGAGTGGCTCTTTTTGGACTAAAAGGACAAGCGAAGACTTTGTTGTTCATCTTATAAACAAATCCTCTGTGTATGATTCAGACACTAAGTAACTGGGTCTATTATTTCACTACTGCAGCTAACTCAATGTCCTATGCCAGTAACTCATGCCCAGCATGACCTGAGCTTCTGTCCCAGCTGGACTGTATTTACACTAGGGACTCCTGTCAGCCTAGCTGTCTTGGTCAGGGTTACAACTGGTCACACTCCTGACCATAACAGACACAGCAGTAATGTTACATAGAAAAGAAAATAGGTATGAGAAAAATTGACCTACTCCAGCTGGCAATCTATCCCCTGTGGGTACTCTCAGTTGGAGCTGCTGACCTCATTGTAGCTCCTGCCCTTCTGCTGCTGGCCACTCCTGCAAAGCCAAAAACCCACCGGGAAGGGGCCAGGAAAGCTTTCACCTGGTGCGTGCCTTGTCTGCAGCTCTTGATCTACAGCTGCTTGGGAATCTTCAGTGAAAAGGATTTTTAAATAGAAGAAAGAGATCTCTACCAAGCTACTTTTTTGCACGTATTTTTAAAGGAAGTGTTTGTTAAGAAAGGTTTTCCAGATCCCAGCTGGATTAGGAAGAGCAAGCCCCTGAGCAGTCAGCATGCCAGCAGCCAGGCACTTGCTGGGGGTAGGGGAGAACCAAGATCGGCACCTACCGCTTCCTTCTCCCCAATGGCTGCCAGAATCACCAGTCTAGTATTTATACTGGCACTGGTGTTTTCTTTGGGTTTTGTGCAGAAAGCATGAAAAGATGTGTTTCAACTCAGTGTGAATACAGGAACATTCTCGAATTTCTGAGAAGTTTGTCAGGATGGCAAAACACTTCCCATTCAGATCTGGAGATAAGTGCAAATTTCAAGCACGAAACAAAAGACAGACCCTGACATTTAGAACTCAGGGTGAATTCCTTGGGACAGTAACAAGAGAAAAACATCCTTCTACTTGTGCTATAACTAAATCAGATCAGTTGCTGATTTATAGTGCTGAGCTGGGACAGCATTAAAAATAGATTCTTTTTTTCCTCTCCATATTGCCAGCCACAGGGAATTGCAGCTAAGTTAGGGATTGTACACTGTTTGCCTCTTTTAAATAACTTTTTTGATCTCGCATGTTCTTGCCCTGTTGGCTTCTTTTGCTACTGTCAGCTGGAGTCCTGCTCCGTGACTCAGCGTACAGAAAGACAAACGACAAACCTTTCCCTTAGGACAGAGGCAGTGTCACCTCCACAACAACACACCTGTGTCTGCCGGACTCACAGCCGGAGCCTCCAGGTCACTCTGTCCCCCTGCTGTGACTCGATGCAAGTTTTTAATGAGATGTTTCTGCTTTTCTGATGTATACAGGCAAGTGACAAGCAGGGAAGAATGACAAAGTAAGGCATATACAGTAAGACCACAGCAATAATCATACAGCAAAGGGTTTGGTAGGGAATACAGAATTGTGCTTGGGTAGGGAAGGTTGCATAATCAACCAGATGCTCTTCCATCACATGGGAGCTGAATGGTCTAACAAGGGAGGGGGGCTACAGCCCTGCAATTTCCTTCCTCTTCCCCTTTAGAAGTCTATCACTAGCCCTAACTGCTTAAGGTCATTCTACAAACGAGAGGACTTGCGTCCCAATGTATCCTTGTGCAAAGAATCATGTCGATCATGTCCTTTTCAGATTTTGGAAACAATTATTTACTGATAGAAGCCACTCAAGGAGTAAGAGCTTAACAAAAGGTCTGAGTAAAAGGAACAAGGCTAACACAGAGACAAATGCATAGTGCCCCTGCTTGCTCACTCCCCATAGAAGCAATACCCTGAATTAATCTTTTCACTTGATTGAAGTAAACTAAGCAGCTCAGATGAGATGACATCACTACAAAGCTTTCATAAGTGACAGGAGAATCAGAAACCAGAAAACCAAGTTAGTGCTCTCCCATTGGGCAAAATGACTTCCGGGCTCCCCTTTAGCTCCCTTCAGCTACCAGCAGCAAATGAGCACACAGAGCTTAACCCACAGCAAGCTTTCAACCCTCTAAAAGCGTCCTTACTCACTCATTACTTACACGAGACTCCCAATGAAATCAGTCACCAAAAGTCAGTGCATTCTACCTTAGCAAGAGATGAGTAATTAATAATAATGATGCTTCCCCACCTCATCTCCTTCAGTACGCTGAAGGGATAGAAGCAATTTCCACAGGAATTCCCCCTCAGGTTACTGATTTGCTACAGATCTTCAGGGTGAAGAAAAGCCGCAGCTTCATCTGTAACGTCTGCTTTCTACAAGCTTGTGCCAGATAGACTTAATAAATAGTTTTGTGGACACCCATGCTGTCACACAGTATTTTTTACTTTCTGGAAGAAAAGTAGCACAAATTTAAATATTCTGAGGACCTTGTTCAGCTCTCCAAGAAGCTGCCAAGCCTTTGGAAAAATCCAGACATTAGCATTGCAGAAAGGCCATTTCAACACCCAGTTAAAAAAGCCTCAGAATGAGAAGGGGGCTGCTTTGAAAATATGGCCTCTAATTGCAAGTGTTCAACATTGGAAATCTGGATGTGGCCTGTTTTGAAGTTCAGGCTACCAGTACTCAACCACACCTGCCAGCTGGGCAAGAGACACAGAGCATTAGCTACAACAAGACATTTCTGGTGATGGTAAAAACCAACCTGTCTTGATTAAATCAAAGACCAGCAACGAACATGAGGACCCTGGAAAACACCATGAGCTAGTGAGACCATGAAACAGCTTAAAGAACAGCCCTGGAGCAGATAGCCAAGATTAGAACAGGTCTAGGTCATTTCTGCTAATGGAGAACAGAGTCTTCAAATCATTTGAGGCAATTGAGTCATTTAGAGTGTGATGCTGTTTGCTCCACAGGGACTGATGAGCGTATCATGAAGTTCAAAACTCATTATTGCTTTCCAGGAAAAAGGTTAATGTCTGAACGGACACTGGGGATGGAATTCAATTCTCACTTCTGAGGGAAGCTAGGATAGAGGCATATCCTACAGAAAGCTTAGCTTCTTGTGTCCACAGATCAATACTTATTTCCTGAACTCTTCTCATGCCAAATAATTCACCAGACTAAGTAAAAATCCTGAGTTGAGCACTTGCCAATTTGTGCAGGCAGCTGTAGATACGTAGTGTGTAATTGCATTTGCCATCAGGGTAATTGTGCATGCAAAATTGTGCAACAAGTATTTTGTACACATGGTCACGCTTTTAACTTTTTTTTTCTTTCAATAATCAGGCACTGTTTGAACAAACACTCCGGTAAAATAGTTAAAATTACTGAACATTACTTTGGCCTGCTTTAATTATAAAGTCCCAAGTGAACCACAACACTGTGCACTTAAATGACACAAAAGAGAGACACCACATCACTGCTCTGTCATTAGGATCAGTTTGTACAGTTTTTTAACTTGCCTACAGAAAGATGGATTCCTTAGACAGAAGCAAATTTGTTGCACGTTGTCTGGAATCTAAAGCCAATTAGACACTGGTCATAGTTACTATGCAGTCCTTGGCAATTAACTTGCTATTTTTGAGGATTTATTTAATTTTATACTTGGGGAAACTAAGGAAGAAACCCTTCTGACAAAGAAAACACAGCTATTTCACAATAAGTCCCAAACCATACAGACCTACAGTCAGATACAGCATGATACAGACAAGATGCAGCAGATGAAGTGAAGTCAGTGATTACTTTCTCAAACGGAAGAATTCCCAGCTCATACAACAAACTGCAAGACTGGACAGGGATGTCATTACATGGCAAACCTGGACTCACAACACACGTTCCATAACTCAATGCTACGAGTGTAACTACAAGCAGGCCAGGCTAAACCGTGCAAATTGTGCAAACTCTGTTACCTGCACTGGTCCTGGATGACACCACTGTTAAAAGCAAACATCATCAGGAAACAACACACCACGGCATTTCATCTCTGAGCAGAAGATACCACTGAGTACCCATAATAAGGCAGCATGATCACACAAGAGCAACCAACGCCATGAAATGCAACACTGCTGAGCACAGCATCTGCTAGATGTGGCCAGGACATAATAACTGGAAACTGCAGAACACAGAATAGTGTAGATAATAATCAGAGTATTGTTTCATAAATACACATGCATTTGTATACACATACTTCTATATATACACACAGAGTATTGTCTGAAGGGAAGAACAGTTTTGTTAGGCACAGATAAGTGGTTTTCTTTGAAAATTAAATGCTGTAATATAAGATTCTCAGAGACATTAAAACAACCAGATACCTAGAAAGGGAAATGTCAATAACAGCAACAAGAGGGGAAAATAAATTTAAGCATCCCAGTTAGGCAACCAGTTCAATCACTAGGATGGGCTAGGTGAGTTACAGGCCTGTTTAAAAACATAACTTCAAACATCCCTACCAACCCCCTTCAGAGCTCACTGTAACTGCTCTGCCCAAGGAGTCCGAGATCTTTCCACACACACATCCTACTTGTCACAGATGAGACTAAGAGGCATTCTGGCCAGATGTCTGCTTGTCCAATGTTGGGAGCTCCCAGTTGCTTTCAGCTCTTGGGCTGCTACTGGACCTCTCTGTTTAAGCCAATATAATTAAATAAATGGATCATAAGTGCTGCAGAAAACATACAGCCTTATCTTAACATCTAAGGTATAACTGTATCCAAAGGACATGTTGCATTTAGAGCAGATTTAAGAATCTTGGTGTGGCTGGAATCAAAACTGACACCTTCCACTCTTGCAAAGAGCTTGATGTAAACTCAGGTAAGGTTTCAACAAAGCAAGCAAGGCAAAGACTCACTGCTGCATCAGAGAACTGTAGTTACCCTGCTCCAATTAGTAGCTCAGATTTGCGTTAAGGCTTTCACTCGGCATCATTATTTTGCCACTGGTCTGCAGAAAATGAAACAACATTCTGTTATGTAAAAGCCCCATCCACAGACGGACAAGCACCTATACACATGCTGGAAGCAAATACACACAAACCCAGCTTCTTGCATACTCCCATGTAGAACACACAACTTCCACCAAACACTGACTTACAAAGCCACGCATAAATGTACAGATACATCCATATTCATTCAGAGTGTATGCACACAAACATAGGCATCACACGTGTTTATGCACACACCTGTATAAACACACTTGCACGCAAGCTTAGACACGCAGCATTCTCAGAAGCGCACACGGGTACTCACACATATGTGCTTACATGGATATGAGAACACACCTGGGACTTGCTCAAGGCAGCACCACCAGCCTATAGCAGAGCCAAAGGAAAAAAAAAAAGGGATCACAAGGCTCAGAGTTGTCCCCATAACTGAAATGACAAAGCCTGTCCTGCAGTCCTGCCCTTCAGAAAGGGTGGGTAACTGTGTGTGGGCAGTCACGCTCAGTCAGACACATGCGTGAGCCCAGACAAACACACGGGCTCACTGATCCCATTATGCACTTTCCAGCGGTAACATGTACATGCCCTGCTGCCACTCCTCCCTTCTCCTAATCCTTTATTTGCTCTTCATATCAATCTGTTTCATTTTCCAAATAATACATATTCGCTATTGTTTACACTGGGGACACTGGGCTCCTTTGAGTCAGTCTCTATATAACCACCTTGGCAGAGCCAGTCTTGTCTTGTTTGTTGTTTTTGCAGTGACTGTGTGTGTAAGGAATATGGAGGGTGTAGGCGGCTCTACATGTCCCTTCACCTCTTGTGGGTTTTGGCGAATTCCTTTCATAAATACTCTCTTTCAAATGCAGGGGACAGGATGCTTTGTTTATATAACCGCTGCTTTTTGCTGAGGCTTAAACCATCCCAACACATCAGGAGGCTCTTTTCAGGAGGTCCACATTTCCAGGTTACCTATCACACGCCTCTGGGTAACAGCACAGCTTGGAGAGTTTCTGGAAAAGCACCTCACCTCAGTCAGAGCTAACCTTAGGAAGACCTACTTTAAGCTGGAATGTGACAGTTTAACACCTAATTTTCTCCAACTTTCTCTTCACCTTAGCTGGCCCTGAGGGGTGGTGGATGTTTTAGGAAATAGAAGCTTCCCAGGACCAGCTCTGACTCTGATGATTCTCCTGACCAGCAGAGAATTTCTATGAAACTGCTGCTCTGACTAGCGGGAGTCTATTCAAACTGTAAGGAGCAAAAAGCAACAATTAGAAAGGATGTGTTACACACCAAATATTGCATTAGTTAAAAAGGCTTTATCTACACAAAGAAGTTGAAATGCTTCAACTAATCCCCCCAATGATATCTCTTTTCCTCCTCCAAGACATGAATATAGTCTTACCCCTTACTCTGAAAGAGCTGCTTCCAATGCCATTAGCTGTATGAGTTATTTTAGTATAACCATTTCACTTTGCATTTTCACACCCATACAACTACCTCTTCTTAAAGACTCATATCCAAACCTCACTGAATTAGAGCAGGTGCTCTGCAAAGACCAGGCCTAAATTATCTTGCCATGGTAAGCTACACTGATAAAGGCAACTTTGCATCAACGTAATGAGAGTTATCCTTGCTTTAGCTGTGTAACTTATACGTTAAAGTGATACGAACAATCCCTTTTTCAATTCCTTTCCTCCCTCTTCATGTCTTCTAGGTGTCCCTCTAGCTAAAGCAGTGGGCTGAACGAGCAGAAACAAGATCAGTAAATGGGAAGAGCAAAGTGACAGAGTAAGGTGCCACCCCACTGTGTCACCCACAGCAGATGATTCTCTTATGTACTCTTATTATAGACCTATATGCAATAAAAAGCACATATTGGTATTGTTGTGTACACATGATCATAATACAGCATTTGCTAGCGTTTAGTAACGTATCACAAATGTTTCGTAACACGGAGAAGGAAGAAAAAACATTAAATGTTTCTAGGGATTTTTCTAGTACCACATTGCTAGGAAGATCTATTTCCCGTAGCTAAATTATAGACACAAAACAACCACTAACCTAACCACTTGAAGGGAAGTGTGAGTACACAGCAAGGCAGGCCAAGGAGATGACACCAGTAACACAGGTTGAGCATTGCCTGTCAAACACAGAAATAGACAACAAAATGATTTGCATAGGTCCCAGCGATTGCAAGACCAAGCCTACCCACCACAGACTCAGGGCATTTCTGCAAACAGCCTGGAGTTTTTGATTAAAAATAAAAAAGAGAAAAATGGGAAAACAATTCTGCAATTAAAGAAACAGTAAGACAAAACAAGATGCAAAAATTTCAGGTCACATATATTTAAAGCTAAAGTTAGTGTTTTTAGTCAATAAACATTGCTCTCACAGACCAATCTTTAAGATTTCTCCTTCTAAAACAGATATCAAGGGCATATTTTACCAAAACAACTACTTGTTTTAAAAGAGCATTCTAAGAAGTCCCTTAGCCAGAAAAAAATACACAAAACCAACAGTCTTTCCAGGTAGAGGCGAGAAAGATGGGTTAAAGTCCTTCAGAGTGTGTGATCACTGCTTTCGCAATAACAGATTGTCCTAGTGAAGTCTGCTGAACTCCTAGACCAGTTAAGGAAGTTTTCCCAATTATTATTTTTTCTGAGTAAAAATTTTGCACATCTTCGTACACTTAAGACCAATTCCCATTTCCTTTATTCACACCTTAAGTGCAGTAGGATTATGTACATGACCCAGCTGATTCACATCTGGCCTTAGCCTCTTTTGTTATCAAGATGTCCCCTACTAGTTCCAAGAAAAGGGTCTCACAAACAGGAATTACTTATTTCCATATCTGTGAAATAAAATGCTAAGAAGCTGTTTGACTCTAAATTCTCGTTTTCAATCTCCTCACGCCAATCGCTCCTCACTCTCCTCATAAATGGATTGCGGACAAGCACCCATGTCCACTTTCATTAAGGCATTTAATTTGCAAGCCTCACACATAGTCCAGCTAACTATACCTGTATAGTCTTTAAATAATATGCTTAGTGCAATAACACAATCAGATTAAAACCAATAATTGGATTGCAGAGATTTTAGGCAACCCTGGGGTCAGTGGGAAGGGATGAAAAAATTGTTGTGCCATCTGTTTCAGCTGGTCAGGTTTGCCTTGGCATCTATTCTGTTATTCTTACTGCACCTCTTTCTGCAGGGCAAGAGAGGGAGATGAGCTGTGGTGCTGAGTTTTTTGCCAGGGCTGCATCTGACATGAAGGTCTTGTTTCAACTACAGTAGCTGGCACTCAGTCTCTGGTGAGCATGACTTCAACTGGAAAGAAGCACCAGAGGCAGTCTGAGTATTTTCTAATCAAAGTAGTTCTATAGCATCTCCCACGTGCCAAGAGCAGTCTACTGTAAACAAAAAACATTAGCATTTACTGATCTGTAGCAACTTTAAACCCATATATCATTATATCTTTTTTTTTTAATAAGAGCTTTTAGTTAAATCTTACATTCCAACACACCTGTTATCAGCTGAACACTTCAGGAATTCACTTTTGCGTTCCAAAAAATTCTCTTTTATAATAATTAAAAGCACTTTCTTCCATATCTGCAAAGAACAGGTACATGGTTTTCGACAAAACCCTATTTCCATCTTTTTGTGCTCACAATACTCGTCACATCTCTGAAACGGTGACAAACATTCCAATGAGTACAAAACAGAGGAACTATGACCACAAGAGAAAGGCTGATTGGCACAGTGAGATATTTTGATTACTAAGCAGCTTTAAAAATCTGTTTCAACTTTGGATTCTTTGAGTCTCAACTGGTTTTTTGCACTGTTGTCCCCTGCCCATATTCTCTGACCTTCTGACACACAGTTACTGCAGTCTGTTGCATGTGTCCCCAAGCAGAAAGCAGATTGGCTAGATTAGATAACATCGTGGTGTATGGGTTGGGTTCTTCTTTTTTTCTTACCAGTTTCCTGCTG
>NW_009704848.1:39883-51200 GCF_000703405.1 Apaloderma vittatum
TCACAGATAAGGAGTTGAGTTGCTAGTTGAAGTCTGAAACTGCAAAAGACTGCTTTTTAAAAGACATGTTCCAACTGGGATGTAGATGCAGCCAGAAGACAGCTTGGTGCGCAGCCGTGCTCTGGAGCTGGGGGGGATCAGGGTGGGTGCACAGCACAAGGTTAAGCATTTTCCAGTCTGTTTATGAACACGGTTAGCAAAACACTGCAGAAACAGAGGAAGCTATTTGAGATATTACTTCATTCTGGCTAAATCTTACCACTTTGTTTCTGAAAGTTATTGCTCCACAGTGCTTTAAGCGAAGATGAGTTAGCAGAACACTGTGCATTGGTCTCATCTGCTTCAGTACAAAGTCATCCAGGTTGCCTCCACAAACAGTAAGCTGACTTTGCCCAAAGTGGATGAACAGCAATGCCACAAAGCCCTGCCAGCTGAGTTCCAGATGCACGAGCTTTGGCAGCAATGTGGGAACAAACAGCTCATGGGCAGTGATGTTTCTCACTTCTGCAGTTGGATCTGCTACGATTGTGCACAGATCCAAGGCCTCCAACACACAAACATCACCTACACTTCAGTTTGGACGCTTTTTAAACATCTAGACCTAGTGGGTTGAAGAGCTACTGGCTCTACAGAATCTGAAGGCCCATCTTTATCTTCCCTTACCTGCAAGAAAAATGAAGAACTAGCCAATGCCTTTGCCGTTAGTGGTTTGTTGGCATCACAGCATGTTTCAGTTGTAACGATGGAGGCTGTGGTTTCACATTCTGTGGCACAGGCAACCCCCGCCTTCCACAGGCACCATGCTGCTGGCATAGCTCTTTGTGCAGTCAAGCAGAACAGCTGAAAAATTCCTTTCAGCTGACGGTTCAGTTTACCCTATAACCATGGACAAAGGTGTGCTGATTCAAAAGAAGGGCAGTGCAAAATCTGGGACAGCTAGCTGTGGGGAGAGAAGTGGTCACTGAAAGAACCGAGATGAATTCACAGCCTGAGAAAGAGAGATTGTCCTGAAAGATCTTGATACAAAAGCTCATCAAAGAAAGGGTCAGTCTACACATGCAGCTCCCTCTAAGGCAGCAGAGAGTCGCCGATATGAACTGGGGGCTGTGCAAGCCACAGGACAAGGTAAAGCAGATTTTCTTTGATTAGCCATGGCCTCTAATCTCTCCTGTGCCCCCCTGCAGCGAATTCCAGAGTTCAACAGCCCCCACTGGACTTTCCTGTTCAGGCTCAAATCATTAAAAGTATTTGTTTAGTAAAGGCTAAAGCACTCAGGTCCCAGGGACTGAGAGCTCTGTGAGGTTAAATGTTGTCAGCCTTTTGAACTCAAGCCATATTCCACAGGGTCTCAGAGATTCACTGGTAGAGCTATATGGAAAAATTGTCTCTAGGCTTCACACTGCACTCCAGCTCATTTCAGTAGCTAATGAAACAACTTGGACAAAATGAGCTCGTGTGGTCCCAAACACAATTCGGAGCATGTGGCAAAGCCTCTGCCAGAGCTTGCAAACAGCGGAGATGTCACAAGCTGGCAAAAAGGGATCTTCAGCTGGCTGAAAGCTGATGAGCTTCACGGCAATGAGTGTGCAATTCTGTTGACCAAAATGGGTGTAACAAAGACAGAGAAAAATCCTGACCTACTAGGCTCTCCATCAAATAACTTTTGCAAATCTAAAATGTCACGCCTGAAGTAAAGGTTTTACACAGTTCTAGGACCACATTTCTCTATCCTAACATTTTTGCTGCTGCTGATATATTCCATGTGAACCAATAAACATGATTTTAATATTGGAAGTCTGACCCACATCAGCTCTGACTCAACACTGTTGCTTAGGGCAGAAGGTGTTCAAAGATGGAAAGGATCCATTTCCAGAGTTTGTCTATAACTTCCAAAAGGATGAATATTTCCTGGACAACATCCCTAGTCACACCCTAGGGAATATTCCTCAACTGGCCTCATTTCAATTTCAAAAGTTACTTCAGTGAAATCGCTATGAATTAGTGGACAAATTCACATTCCTGAAAAAAAGTGGTACTTTGAATTGAAGCTGAACATGATATGGGGCAGCTGGAGAGTCTGCATACCTGCCCTCCAGGGAAAGTGGCTGCCTGACCCTTGGAGGAGACATGAGGTGGAACCAGCCAGCGGCCCCCAGAGCTCTGAGCCCTCAGTGAGGGCTGGTCCCACGCAGCCTGGAGAGCAGCGTCGGGGTCAGGGGAAAGGCCTGCTAAGGAGCCCCAGCCTGGCAGGCTGCCCAGAAGCCAGAGGTCCTGAAGACCAGCAGGTTATGGGAGACCTAGAAGCGTGGAAGATCTAGCTTGAAATAGTCCAGTGATGGGCTGCACAGGCTGTAACAGTCATCAGACCTCCAGAGGAGGACAGGGGACAGTCCAGAGATTTGACAAGCTACATCTGGTTTTCAGCTCTCTGTCCGTCTGTCTGCAGACTCCCCAGGAGCTGGTTGGGTGAGCCGGAAGGAAATCAAGCAGGTTTTCAAACCTGCAGGGCAGGCAGTGAAAATCCTACCTGGTTTCTCTCAATTTTGCAGAAAATGTCATACTCTTCCAAGCTGAGAAAAAAAAAACTTTCTGGTAAGTGTTTTTGAGATTTCAAAAACTTTGCTGGGTATCTGCTTGGAAAATACATTGATGGTTTTCACAAACTGAAATTTGAATTAAAAAACCAAGGATTAGTCAATTAAAAATTTTGTTAACACTCACTGAAATCAATTCTGCACCCCTGAATACTTTCATTTTTAAAATCTGACAAATTCAGATGAAGAAGGTGTCCTGTTCAATAGCAACTGCACTCTGTCTATATCCCTTAGCCATTACTGAGCATACAGAAACATGTGAAAATTGGAGGGTTAGTTCTTAAGCCTATTTGTACCAGCGTTTATGTACAATGTCTATGATATTTCCAGGTCAGAAACAGAAATTATTAGGTTTAAATCCAAGTGGTTACATTTAGACAGGCAGACTGTTATTAAAAGAAGGTGATGTGGGGACATGATTGACTTCCACTTTGAGCATATATTTGATGAGAGAAATTACCAAAGAAATATCATGCTTTTGACCAAGACCTACTTTTTCACTTCCTCTCTAGCTCAGCCCTTTGAAAGACCTGCATACAAGTTAACTTCTACCTCCAAAAAATATCATTATGTCTGTGACCTTTACAAACAAAATGAGAAAACAAACCACAGAATCACAGGGCACACTTAAACAGTGCTTGGATTGGATCCAGCCATTGCTTTCTGTTTGAAAAAGGAGAGTAATCTGTGCAAATGCACAAACTTAGTCATGTGTGTGAAAGCGGAGGAGCAGGCAGAGCACTGCCATCAAAACCACCAAAAGCCCAGGTATCAAACTTGCACAAAACAATTAAGCAGTTAATTGGTTTTTTAAAGGACAAAAAATAGGGTGATGATGTGGTACCCAAAGAGGCATTATCTGTTCTTCCTGATCTCGTAATTCGTCTGGTTTCTATCTGGTAACATTTTGGTATGAGAACTGCCTGATAAAGACAGCACCACAGAGCTGGTTGTTTCATTGGGACCTGAAAAAGAACGACTTTGCTGATACGTGGACTGAACTAGACTCTTCTATTTCATACTTTAGGAGGTGGTTTTGGTTTTAAGCACTTAGGAGAAGAGAGGAGGAATTATCTTCCAGAGGGCAATGTAAAAGAATTTTGTTTCCCTCTATATGGGGAACCAGTTTAGTTCTCGAACTGGGCACATAAATTTGGGCAGTTGCACATGACCACCTCTCCTCTAGTCATGGTCTGCTTATTTTTGAACAGTTTCTATTTATAGTTTCCTGGATGTGATGGACATCTTGTTTGACTTTCTGTATAACACAAGGCCATGGAATTTCACCCAGTTTTCACTGTCATAAGCTCATCTCAACAAAAACATGGTAGCTGCTGCACATTGTTAAACAGAAACTTGTTTAGAAATGCACAGCTGAGGTCCCACATGCCTGAGAAGGAATGGGCTGTAGAGAAGCAAGAAACACCCACAGGTAGTATGTAAGGTATCAAGGCATACACAGCTTAAAGAGCCATTACGCAGTCCTGCCCAACACCCACTGCAGTCCTTGGAAGTGGACACTGAAAGGCGGTCATAGCAATCCTAACAGCGGTTGTCGTGGGGAAGCATGAAAAGGTTCTCTCAATCCACAGGAATATGCTTATAGCATTGGGCCACTATCCACACTAGGAGAACTGTACAAACAAAAAACAAGAGAGCCTTCCAGAACAAGTTGGGCCCCAGGCATACAGAACACCTGGTGGTTTGGCATACCATTAGAGAGCTTAGATAAACAGCTCTGAAAGTATTCTGGGACCAGGGAGAGTATGCCCAGAATCTCATGTGGCATTTAAAATGGGGTCTTGTGGCGCACGTTTGTGTCTAGGGAGACAAAAGCCCCCCTTTCCAAAGGGTAGATCGGCACACTCTTCACAGTGAGGGCAGCAGGCTGTCATCCCAATGGCTGGTCTGTTTTACCTATAGTGGAAAGAGGTCTTGGCTGGAAGCCAGCTAAATAAGAGATGTTAAATCTTGAAAGATAACCATTTCAGGTCAAAAAACGCCAAAACACCAAAACCTCAAAATTAATTTGACCAAACCAAAGTAATTTGTAGCCTGTTTTATGGTGCTTTTATGATTACTATTACTGCTTAGCATGAATAGTGTAGCAGTGGTGACAGACCGACCTGAAAACTCACTGTGCAAACTAGTTACTGTGCAACTATGGGTACACTGAGGATGTCTTTGGAGTAGTATTCACTGGTACATACATGAAATGGCAAAAAAAGCGCTCAAAGTTACCTCCTGAAGCTGTCTTTCAAGATGTCTGTTAATGCCAGTGGACTTTCCAGGACTTGTGGTGCAACTAGGTACTGGAGAGTGGTTGGATTCTGAGGCGGTCAGCTTTTCAAAGGGGACAAAGTGCTCAACCACCAGCAAACAAAATAAATAAGGCAAAAGCTAAGGCCAGACTTAGACCATCTACGCCATCTGCCAGCTCACGGGGCTGAGCTGATTTCACCGCAGTGGAACTTTGCCAGGCTCAAACAAAGAAACCACAGAACTTATGGGCAGCCGCTGCAAGGAGGCGGGGGCCGCTCAAGAGGTGTTGAGTCTATACCCTCCTTCCTGGATCGCAGGCTGCTCCCAGAACGGCCGGGTGTTTGAGCTGCACAGTGCAAATGAAAGCACAGGGAAATGAGTTACAAGAAATCAGCATGCCGTGAATAAAGCTAACAAGAAACAAGAAGGCTAGAGGAGCTGATAACAGCCTCAAGTGCAAGGGGCTGACTCATACAAACAAGATCAAATCTAAGGATTTTGAAAGAGAAGGGAAAAGGGGGAAAAGGAAAACACAGTTAAGTCTCAGTTCATACTCTTGCTGTATTTAAGCTGGACATTACACACTGGAGAGGGCTGAAGGAAGAGCCAGGAAGAACTCCTTTGTCTAAGTTAGGAAACTTTTACCTCTTTCTAAGATCTCAAAATTCAGTAATACTCTGGACAGGAGTGGTTTTTGCATTGTCTCTTCTCCTCCCTGTGGGTATGTGAACAAATGCATGTTTCATGCAGTTCTTCTGAACCAGTGGAACTCTGGGGATTATAGAGACCACAGCTTGGGCTCTGAAGGTCAACATACTGAGATCACAATGTATCCAAGGAGCAAAAAGGTAGAGTTTTCTTATACTAGTGGCCTCTTCTTTTGAAATTAGGCAAAAATCTAGACACAAAGAAAGCACAGAGCACCTCACAAACACGGATCCTTACAGCAATAACAAAAGTGAAACATCCTCCCCTCATCAAGAGATGAGCTGAGAAATTCTCTTTACTGAATATAAAGTTTGTCCTAATGGGGTCATGTCACAATTCAGTGGGGGAATACATCAACTTCAGACCCCCTACTTTGTTGAATGTAACTAGCAAAGTCTGCTGGCCATTTTTACATGCAGATCTGATTTGAAATGGGATACAACTGATGATGTTGTCTCTCCTGATTCAGTGCACTTGTAACAGCCAGCCCTGCACATTGAGATGGAGACCTAACCTTCACCAGTGCTGTTCAGAATATATGAAAATGCTCATCTCTGAGCAGTATTCATTTCTTGGCCAAGATTCTTGAGTTCTTCACATTCTAAAAAAGTTATACTTGACACAGTGCGTTGAGAGTTCTGTTCCCTCTGAGTTGCAGGTTCATGGGCAGCACTGACAACTCTGTGCCCAAGGTAGATTGTCATCAATGCCACAGCCTTGTGACAAGGCTTTGATGGTCTACTTCACTGAGGAGAATTGAACTCTAATTCCACAACTGCAGTCTGCTTCCCTTGGTCTACTGGATCTGAACCAGAAAACACTTTCACCAAAAATGACCTTTGAAAAAAACATTCTTCCTTTATCCGGTCAAGAGAAAAGCTAGAAAACCAATAAATTTTTTTGAATGAACCATCACTAGCACACTTTCCAGAGGCCAAATGTGCACAGATGTTACACATCTGCACAACCCAGTCAGTCAGCCCTTCCAGCAACATCTATGTGTTGATAAAGTACTACAACTACAAAACCAGCTTAAATGATGGAGTTTGTTCTCTTTGATCAGGCTTCACTGCTTTGTTCTAGCTGTTGTTCAGAAGTCTTCCGCATATATGGACATTTCTGCGGGATTATTTTCTACCTCAGCAAAAGACTCCATTTTCCAACTGACGGGACATCTCTTTTTCTTTCTACTGTGCATTATTCCCAAAGCAGGCACTGATCCGAGTGAACAAACAATGTAATTTTTAAAATTTTTTTTTGTGAGGAGACCAAAGAACTAGTGGTTAGACACAAGGGTTTCTACAAACAGAACTGAAACTAGCATTATCACTGCACATCAGATCAGAATGGCAGTGATTCATACCTCCAAGCTCTAATCTAGGGGCCTCCTACCTCAGATGAATGCAATAATTGCCATTCTGCCACAGAATCTGATGAAGTGATGTTCTCCACCACCTGCGCATCTAGTAAGTGTTCAAACAGGGGCACAGAACTCCAGCCTGTGGGGTATGAGGCCAACGATTGGAGGACGGCAAGGCCAACCCTAGCAAATTGCTAGGACTTGACTTCATTTCATTCTTTCCAGAAAGGCACATGCTAATGCCCAAGCACAGTATTGTACGTTAATAGAAGTTGACAGGAAGGGCTTTTCAAACTTCCTACAGATTTATTCTAACTGTAAAATGTAAGATTTTGTATTCTTGCTACCATTATCCATTATCTCTGGTAACCCTGGCCCAGAAGGGGACATGGAGCCATGCCAGCCTGCTTTTAGAACTCACAGAGGTTTTGTCACAGGGAGATCCAACATTAATTTCTCATGGAGGAAGTACAACATTTTTGTGCCCAAACTTTGGAAATAATGTTTAGTACATGTGTAGGAGTTCCTAGAGGAATTTACGGGGATAGAATACCTTAGGCACTTTGGAAAGTTCTGTTGTGTTTTACTCTAGTCTACAAAAGTTAGGCATGTAATTTTGTGCAGTTCAGAGGCTGTGATTGAGACCTGATGAACTGAATGACAATCTGGAAAATGACAGTGTTCAAAAGGTAGGAACTACTTGTAAAACAAGTTAAAAAAAAAAAAAAGGCAGTATAAAGAGTTTTATTCCATGTTAAAGCAGAGTTATGTGTGGGCAAGTGGCCCATACGAGTCTTAGGCTGGATTTCCAACAAGGCATCAGAGAGGAGAGCAGGGGAGACTTGTAGTGGTGTTCGAGAAGTAGAACAACTGTCTGGAAAGAAGAAGCTGCACAGATAAATTGGACCAGCAACCCCTCACTTGATGCCTGAAGGCTGCCTGAAAGGGGGAAGCTATGGTCCCTCTTCAGAACAAACAAAGAAGTGAAAAGGCCTCAGGCGGGGTCATGCCTCGTGAAAATTACAGCAACGTATTTTTAAGCTAAACAAAAAAAAAAAAAAAGAAGGAAAGAAAAAGGAACAAGAAAAGGAACAAGAAAAGGAACAAGAAAAGTCAGTCCACCTACTCAGCCATCTTTTCACACAAAATACTAACAGCATGCACATGGGGACAAAACATATTTATTTTCAGTGCTGCTCTTGGCTTACAAACTGCAGCTCCCTCAAATATGGGGTCACTGAGGTAAGAGACACGTCACATTCTTTCAGCAAAGTCCCCATCCATGTGAAACTTGCTTCCCTTCTGGGTCCTGACATGAGCATGAATTTCAGAAATTTTGAAAAGTCTGACTGCAATTCTCTCCTTTCTGCAAAAGACTTATCCTCAGAGCCCAGAAGATCTGACAGACATTCCCATCTAACCAGAAGAGAGCAGAACTGCAGTTCCGGATTTTCTGGGACCTTCAGCACAAAACAGACGGCAGAGCGCTAAGGGAAGAATGGAGGGATTAAATCCAGATGGACAATGAAACGCTCCCAACACTTAGGGATGCAGCATGAAAAATCTCAAGTATCTTTTAGTGTTCAGGTTACACAGTCTGGAGAGGGACTCACTGCAGAACTGGAATGAGATGGTCCTAAGTTCCAAGAACATCAGGCATATCCTTGGAGGGAGGAGGAGGTTCCTCAGAGAGGTGTCAGACAGAAGGTTTTGCCTGAATTCCATAATAATAATGCCACGGAGGATCCTGAAACAAATGAGCTGAACTGTTAACAGGTCTTAGACCTGTTACAGGAAGGGAGAAAAGAAGGGAGGCTGTTGTCCTAACGATCAGTGCTGTGCTCAAGGAGCAGGTGTGAGCATGAGGAAAAGATTATTTGACAGACCTTTGCCTATAGCGTGAACAAACATCAGGGTGTCCTCCTGACTCTGAACTTTCCGTACCCACTGTAATCCACAGTTTCAGCCAAAAAACTCAGGGGCACCTGTGGCAGCATTTACCAAGTCACAGGCTGTGTAGAGTTGATCTTCCTTTTCGTTTTCACTCACTGGAGGTCCCTTTTAGACAAGCCTTTCTTCCCTGATTTTTGATTTTTTGAGTTGCTGACCTAAGGGTTTCCTTTTTTTTTCCTCTCCAGTGTAAATATAGCAAAGAGGAGTAGCCCAGGCCTGATCATGGGAAGAGGGGTGGGTACATCACCCCATGACCATGATTGTCCCATGTGATGATATCCAGGGGAATACAGGCCAGGGGAAGGCCAGGCAGTAAGGAGGTGGGATTAATGATGAAAATTGGGCTTTCAGGGTCTGTGTGACTTCAGTGTCTGGTTTTGGTTGAATCTCAAACCAAAGAGAAGGCAGAGGAAAGGACAGGGAAGATGTACTGCAGCCTTCTACCATCTGCCAAGGAAAGGGGTTCCTCCTGGAGCACGAGCAGGAGGAATTCCCCTAAGGATGAAGAAAACAGCTTACCTGTAGGAGATCGTAAACCCAATTTATGTGTGCTCACATCAGTGTTCTTTATGCTTCAGATACATAAAAAGGAGGGGGAAAGGCAAGGTGTGTCTGTCAAAACTGCTAGTGCTATGCCCAGCAGAATGGAATTGAGCACAGAGAACACAGGACTGAAGAGCATTCCCGCGCCACTGAGTCAGGCTCCTGCTATTACTGGTAGGCACAAACTGAGCTAGCTAGCTGAAGACTGGTCCTATACATCCAAATACACTTTAATCCTATATATATGTTCCTACTATATACTCACAGGAGGTCAATTAGTGGTCAGGTGGAATGCCAACACTTCCTTTCCTTTGAGCCCCCCAACATGAGTAAGAAGTAGGTAACGTGCAGGGCAAGGAGGGAGGCTAGGTGGGAGATGCCGGCCAGGAGAGTCAGCCCAAAGAAGCTGGAAATCACATCCAATCACATCTAATTTTAGTCACTTTCTGAAGCCATTAAACACAACAAATTATTCTGCTCCTCAAACTACAACTTTAACAAGCAGCTGAATCCTGAGTAGAGCATGCTAGTGCTCTCCTGTGTGCGGGCAGCACTCACAGGCACACCAGGGGCATCGGCTGGGTGGTGGCTCCTTGAAGGAACGGCCTCAGCCTGTGTTACTTAGCACGGGCTCATCCCTTCTCCTCCCCACTGCTGAAGCTGTAGAGTAGGCCATGAGCAGCAGGTAACTCCTCTGATTTGTTTACCTTTCTGTTATCCTTCAGAACAGCAGAAGTCAGGCCACAAACTCTGCCACCCCGCCACTGAATGGCTCGCTAATGACCTTGGGGCCCAGCTGATCTGGATCAGGCTGGAATGAGCCAACTGGAGCAACTGGGAAATCTTATATGGCATCATCTGTCATCTTCAGCTTGGGTTTGTCCTGAGCCAAAGTTATGCAAACAGCTCATGATCTGAGGCCAGTGACAGACCATTACTCACAGGCTGGCCTCTCTCAGCACTGAAGTTTGAGCTTGTCATTCGTCACCTGTTTTGACAGCTCTTTTTGGTCAAATGGAGGAACACACTATAGGATCCTGCTGTAGCCAGAATCTGACAGCACTCACGCATTACATGGATGTGTGACTACTAGGAACATCCTCAAGTCATTAAGGAGAAAGAACAATATTACAGTTTTGCTCTGGTGCTTACAAAGATGTCTCAAGTTAGGGAGAGACTTCCCCTTTCCTACTGGGATAGCTTCCTATTTACCACAGGGTAAAAACAAGCACACAAGGCAAACCACTGCACAGATGATATGCAGCAAGTTCACACCTTACCTTACGCCCCAGGAACATAGTCACATCTCCATACCCTTAGAAATAATTATTTTTAATATCCTCTTAGGAATTTTTAATAATACATTCTGCTGTCTAGAATAGGAAGATGTCTCTGCTTTAATACGAAGAAAGCCTTTATGGTCAGTGTGTTCTGACTTTTTGAAAGCAATGAGTACAAAGTGGTATATTTCAAATATTTCATTCCCATCCTGCAGCAGTATTCTGTGACCCCCAAAGACCCGTGGAATTCAAGTGTTGTTTGGTTTTTTTTTTGTAGACGCAAAAGCTACTCCTAAGTAATTCCCTGTTTGGATGCTAATTGGGGATCCACTTTGGAAGTAAGCAGAATTAATTTGCATTACAACACTTGTATCCTGGAAGAGTAACCATGCCACTGAGAAGCAGTGATCCATTTACAAGTCATACACAGACTTCATCCAAATTAAAGACTCTGTATAAACATTTTTGCTCAGCCACAGGGGGGAAAAAAACAAACAAAAAAATCAACGCCCAAACGCCACAACATAACTTGTTTCCCAAACGAGGAACTTGTTTCCCAAACGAGGAACGTTCAGCCTCTGGAAGGAGCGCGGTGTGCTCACTATAAACCGTTGACA
>NW_009704849.1:0-247 GCF_000703405.1 Apaloderma vittatum
GCAAAAGCAAGCAAACAAACAAAAAAAGCCAAACAAAAAAGGCAAAAGCCCCTCCCTACCCGCCCCAGCCACCCCAGAAAACTCCTCAGGACGTGCTCGCACCCTCCTGCCTCTCCGCACTCTCAGGCGAGGGCAAACGCCAGATGGAAGCGTGTCTAGAAAACGTTGGATATGAATCCGATCTTTTTGAGACGGCTCACAGGCCGATGTGGATATTGGGGGACTGAGGGGAGTAACCTCGCCGTTG
>NW_009704849.1:297-607 GCF_000703405.1 Apaloderma vittatum
GCTCCTAGTGCTGTGGGACCGATGGCGGAGCGCCTCGGGATTGCCATCGCGATTAACGCCGCACTATAAGTGTCTGTAGCAGGCGAGGTTTTAATTAGGCCGGCTATCGACTGAATTGCCAGCTCCTCAGGTCTTGCCAGTGATGACACGGGAGAAGGTCGAAATTTAAAAGTGAAATAATCTCGATGACATGTTGGTCTGGCTGGTCACTCCACGGGCTGGCAGTCGGGGAGGGGAAGGCCAGGAAGGAGGGAGGGAGCAGAGAGAGAGAAAGAGAGGGGAGGAGAAAGTATTTTAAAATTGCATTCTA
>NW_009704850.1:0-2319 GCF_000703405.1 Apaloderma vittatum
GGGCCGGGCCCGCAGCCCCCCGGGCTCCCGGCTGGCCTGAGCCGGAGCAGCTCCATCCCCCTCAGCGGTTGGGCTGGGATTAAAAACTGTAATGTCAACTATCAAAATATTAAAACGATCTTTTCAGTTTCCTTCTGCTTCCCGAGGAGTTGCGGCGTGCAGAGGAAAGGCTGCTGCGCTTCCTGTGAGGTGTGAGGCGGTGACTGGTTGCTGGAGAGGATGAGACGCAGCCCCGTGCCTCCCTGGAACATCCGCTGAACCTCAGGACGGTTTGTGTATGTTGGAGGCCGTTGTGAGCAGGGAAGCGATTAAACAGAAGGAAAGGCAGCAATGAAGCAAGCGGCAGCTCTGAATAGTAACTGGTCTCGGAGTTAATCCAGAACCCGGTAAATAAAGCTGCAGATAGTTAATAAATTAGCTGAATAAAGCCTAGAAATAATATTTTACAGTAGGATCAGTTCACCTAGAGGGTACCTGGTGAACTCATGGGAAGTATGGGGAGAGAGGTAAGACACTAAATTACCTTCAGCTCTTTAAATTATTTCTGCAGATCCTATTACAGAAGGAGAGAAAGGAGAGATGAATGCAGAACAATTCGTATGAATTCCTGTTCCCAGTGATCCGACAGTCCCTTCAAAAAAAAAAAAAAGACGAAGAGAAAACCCATGTGTGTGGTGGAAGCAGTAAAAGACGCATTTGTTCCCCGTGCCAGGTGTGGGTGCGCACAGTGTCTGCGGACGCCACTGAGTGGGCCAGGGGGTGGAAGGCTGCAGCCCCTGGCCCAGCCGCCTTTAATCCTGAAATAGGGGCTGTGAAGACTCGTCCGCAGTGGATCCAAAGCCACCGCCAGGGCCTGGGGCTGCCTGTGGACACGGCTGTCCCAAGCAGTGCCGTGGCTGTGGGTGCAGCAGTGCAAGGCCAACTTTCAGAAGAAGGCAGAGCTCTGTTGCACCATTTCTTCGAGTCCCCCCATTCCCAGTGGAGACGAGTGGGCACCTCCAGGGGCTGCCAGGGCCTCCTGGTAAAGTTCTTTATGAGAGTAACTGGCAGCACCTGGGAATTCGGTCATTTCTCAATGTCATGTCCTGCTTCACGGGACATTGATGTGCCTGCCCCTTTCCTGCTGTGATCCCTCAGGTCTTCAGCAGTTGAACTGTGTGTCCAGTGCAATAGACAAAGTGATCCACCTTCACCCACGTCTCACACACGCTCACGCGCTCACACAATCGCCTTTGGAAAATAATTACAGCACGGAAGCTGATCCTGTTAGATTAAGACAGATTAAGAATCTAATATATAGGTTTGCTGTCAGGTTCTCGGGGTCAGGGGTCGATACAGTATATCGCAATGAGGCTATAGGTTACCCCTGCCCCAATATTTTATCATAATGAACCAAATGGGGACGAAACACCCAGCAGTAGCCCATAAATCTATTAGCAGTGAACTGTCAATGTCCCATATACCAGGGTAATTTGTTAATTCAGAGCTGGGTCTCTTTTTTCACTAGACCTTGTAAACTCCTTTCTGAAACATCAATAAACCATCTGCTTTGACTTGTTAATCAAACGACTTTATTCAGTCCAAAGCAATTTTTTCCTAATAAAAACAGAGTATTTATCTCCATGGCTATAAAAGAGGATTGTTTTCAACTGTTCACTTATAGTTAAGAAGCACATTTAGTTTGGATTGATTTCCAATGCTTCGGTCATATCTTGTCACTTCCCATTTCTTACACAGAGCATCTCAGTTTAGCTCCTTAGCAGGGAAAGCACAGCCTGACCCAGTGCAAGGAGCGGTGCTGGAGGAGCAGCAGCCAGCAGCAAAGAAGGTCACAGAAATCAAACCGAGTGAAACTCAGCCCCTCTGGCTCTCAGGTTGCTCTCAGCTCTCTTCCCGGTCTCCACTTCCCTGCGGCCACAGCCCTCGGGTCTGTGTGGGCTGTGACGTCCCTACCTCCTTCCCAGCCAGCCCAGGGTTTGACCTGGGACTGCCCGCCCCTGCCCTGCTGCGGCATGAGCCCCCAGCCCACGGGGAGTGGGACGCTGGGGGCTGTGGTGGGCTCTTGGTGCCCACCACCCCGGGAGCACCTCCCGGAGGTCTGCCTGCCTGGCACGGCCAGAGGTAGCAGGAGTTGTGGCAGGGTGGCAGGGTGACGTGGTAACATGCCCCTTCCGTCCCGCTCTCTAGAGCGGTAGGGGTAACAATCAGGACACTGTCACTGGAGCATGCAATTCCCAGGTGCAGGGCAGAGGAGCTGGGAGATGCATTAGAGAAAGAAAACCTGTTTTCAGTCTGGCCAGTTGTTCTCTTTTCTCTGGC
>NW_009704851.1:0-412 GCF_000703405.1 Apaloderma vittatum
GGGCCGGCGGTTGAGCTGGAAAAGCCCCAGCAAAGCTCCTGCACTTCCCAACGCGTCCCATCGAGTCACCACCAGCTCTGCTGCCCGTTGACGCGCACACACAGGTACCGTTCCCGCAGCCTCTGAGCCATCCCTATAAAATGCTGAGCTTGTTTCTTCTGTGACTTCGGGCTCCATCTCTTAGAGACGGTTTCAGCGTGATCTCCTGCCTGGGCAGCCCAGCCCCGCTGTCCCGGGAACGAGAGGAGCGGGGACAGGGCGCTGCGGGTTCTTCTCTGAACTGGAAAGGGCACAGAGATGGAAAAGGTCACTCAAGGTCTCTCCCGCCTCAGAAGGAGGGAGCATCTCCTGGAACAGGGCGAGAAGTTGCCGAGGCCCTCGTGCTGGTCTGTAGCCGCCCCCCGCAGCGGGG
>NW_009704851.1:626-1205 GCF_000703405.1 Apaloderma vittatum
TGTCCTGGCCTGTGTCACCCCGGCCCTGCTCTGGTGCTGTGCCCTGCGCTGGTCCCTGCTGGAGCCCGTCCGCTGGCTCTCGCTGGATCCAGCCCTGAGAGCGTCTCTCCATCCTGAGGGGGTACTGCCAGGAGCACTTTTCCCCTTGTTCCCTGCGCTGCAGGGCTTGCAACGCCCCCGCACCCTGGGGACCGGGCAGCTCCCGGCTGGCAGCTGAGGGGGACACCCGGGAGATGTGGCGGTGCCTGACGTCAGCTTTGCAGCTTCCTCCCGTTCTGCCCGCTCCTCCGGTTAAGGCTGCAATTATCCGATCAGCCCAAGGCAGAGCTGAGGCTGCTCGTTGGCTGCAGCTCCTGCTGAGGGACCTCTGCGGAGAGAGCCCGGCCGCTGTCACTGCCTCGGGCTGGAGGTTCGGACCTTTTTGGAGCGGAGCCCGAGCCTCTTTCTGCTCTGCTCCCTGGTGTCCGAGGGGCTGGGGCCAGGGGGAACCCTCGTGTAGTCCTGGCCAGGGAACGGGAGCAGCTGCTCAGCCGAACACCTCCGGCACCCCAAGAACGCCGAGAGTAGGAGGGGTTTGAC
>NW_009704851.1:1377-1790 GCF_000703405.1 Apaloderma vittatum
AGCGGCGCGGCCGACCACGGACGGCGGCTCGGTCACCAACAGGAGGCAACCGACTCAGAGTTAAAGAGTGGAGCGTGATTAGTGTTAATCAGTCCAGCTTTACTAAGCATGGAGTTTGATAAAAAAAAATCACATCTGGCTGTTCCTTTTTTGAAGTTACAAATGTGACTGACGAAGATAACTGACATAATAGGCGAGACTAACAGCTTTGACTTGATACAGCCCTCTGATTTAAAATTAGCATTGTGTGAATTTGTTGAAATAACTACATTTAATCTGCTTAATATATATCTTCTCAGTTCTAAAAGAAGTCATTACACATGGAGAACCGTCGTGCCAGGACGGGCATTTCTCCTGCGTCCCGGGGGCATCGGCTCTTGGCTCAGACATCCCCCCGCTCACCGCTTTGCTGG
>NW_009704851.1:1910-3224 GCF_000703405.1 Apaloderma vittatum
CTGCGAGTGTGGTGTCATCGCAAAGAAATAAGCCAGTCCCTGGACCGATGAGCAGAGAGACATTAAACGGAAATATCTCTGATGTGAAGGAGGCCCCTGGCGAATGGTCCTCGCTGCCCTCAGGAGGACACATTGAGGTGTCGGAGCCGGGCTCACGTGTCTGAGGGATGTTCACGCTCTCCGACACAGCTAGACAGGGGTTATGGAGAGCCTGGTCACATCTTTGCAAACCCAGAGGGAGGAGATGTCGCTGGAGCATCGCTTGGTGCTACAGGCAAAGGGTCCTGGATCTCACCTGGTGCTGGATCTCACCTGACTCACCAGGAATGTGGTGCTGGATCTCACCCGGCTCACCAGGAACGTGGTGCTGGATCTCACCTGGCTCACCGGGAATGTGGTGCTGGATCTCACCTGGCTCACTGGGAATGTGGTGCTGGATCTCACCCGGCTCACCAGGAACGTGGTGCTGGATCTCATCTGGCTCACTGGGAATGTGGTGCTGGATCTCACCTGGCTCACCAGGTATGTGGTGCTGGATCTCACCCAACTCACCGGGAACATGGTGCTGGAGCTCACCCGGATCACCGGGAACGTGGTGCTGGATCTCACCTGGCTCACCAGGAACGTGGTGCTGGATCTCACCTGACTCACCAGGAATGTGGTGCTGGATCTCACCCGGCTCACCAGGAATGTGGTGCTGGATCTCACCTGGCTCACTGGGAATGCAGCGCTGGATCTCACTGAGTTTGCTGGGATTGTGGCACTGTTGCTGGAGCCAAGTGTGGGCCAGCACAGCCTCTGGGATGGAGTTTTTAATCACGTCTGAGATTCTCATGGAGCCGTCCCAGCCTGTGCCCGTCACCTCCACACTCACTGTGCTCCGAGGAGCTGTCCCAGGTCACTTGCCCAGGCACTTTTAAAAGTGAGTGAATTTGAAAAGACACCGGTCTGGGAACTTGGAGCGAGACAAGGGACTCGATGCCAAACCCACTGCGTGGAAATCCCTGGAGCTGTACCGGCCCCTGTGGATCCGCAGGCACCGACCCTCCCCGGGCGGGGGGTTTGGGGGCCCGCTGCCACCAGCCCCCAGGCTCAGCACGGGGCAAAGCTCGGGGCAGCCGAGGGGCCAGCTGTCTTGGCAAAGCCAGAGATGGGCAGCGCTCGGCACGTCACCTGTGCTGCTCCGTCGTGTCACAGACGTAACAATTTTAATTGCAGTTTTCAATGCAGGGCAGCTCGTGGGCAGCTCCTCCAGCAGTGAACCATCGTGTGTCCCCAGCCCTCGCAGCCTCCCGGCCAGGGCTGGTGCAGGGC
>NW_009704852.1:0-2135 GCF_000703405.1 Apaloderma vittatum
CAGAAACGGATTTTCCGCGGGAATAAAAGAGTTTTTTAATTTATTTTTTTTAAAAAAAAAAAGATGCAATAATAAAACCACTTCTTAAATCCGTGTGTCAGCCACCCCGGGCCACCCCACACACAGTGCAATAAAGGCGTGCTGGTTTAGCTGCCGAGAGGAGGACCTGACCATCGCCTGGTTTCCCCTTAACCCCAGCAGATCCCGCTGCAGCATTTGCCTGGTTGTAAGTGGAGAAATAATCTGTAATTAATTGGCAGGATCTCTTTCTGCATAGGCGAGAATGGTCAGATCAGGCGGTCCTTCGTGAGCACTTGCGATAAGAATTGGTTTGTATGTGTGTTAAGGTAATCAGTAGCGGTGGGGTTGTGCACGAGCTACCGTGGTTGGGCCAGCTGGATTTTGAGAATTTGCCAGGGAAAAAAAAAAAAAAAAACAAACAAAAAACAACAATGGTTTAGGGAGTCTCATCCAGTACAACTGAAGATGGCATTGACACAGAGAACTCCCATCATCATCCAGGCAGCAAGTGATCATCCTGCTCAAAGATTCAGTTACCCACGTAAACATTACCCTATGCAAAAGATCCCCATAAATTAAAGTGTTTTTTAAAGAAAACACTGTCCCAGGGGTTGGGCTAGATGACATTTAAAGGTCCCTTCCAGCCCAATGCATTCTATAATTCTATGAATGCCTATGTGCCAATGCCCAGCTCTTGCTCAGTATTTAGTCTAAAGAGTTGGTTTGGGAAGACTTAGAAGTCTTAAAAGGGGCGATTGCTGAAGGAAGAATGAAAGAGCTATCAGATTGCTCATCAGGAGCAGGGAGTACTGCAGGCATGACAGTTAAACAGGCCAGCTCCCAAAAAACAAATCCAGATAGAAATTATTTTAATTTCCCTTTCTTATTACACCTTTCAAAGAGGTCAGTACAAGACCTTTCAAATGAATAAACAGACTTTAGAAGTGTCTAATCAGATATAGATATCTAAGTTGCAATACACTGTAAGGTTAGCCTGCCCCTCACCACCGCATTTACATCAGCGCTTTACACCAGCACTGACCACCTGGCCCCATCCAGCTCATGCTACAGCAGACCCCTGAGATTGGGTCAATGCACCATACTTTAGAAGTGCCTCTGACTCTTTCTGACTACCTGGGGACCTGGAGCCAAGGGAAGTGTGTGTTCGTAGAGACGTCTCAGCTTTCATGAGCTAATTTCCGGCAAATGTCACTAGGTTAGCACCAGGGACTGGAGTCACTGGGAACATGAAAACTGTAGCATCAAGTAATGCTGTACAGTTACAGGGACAAACTCATTTCTGCGTCCCAATCCCAGGCAGTAACTGTAAATATCAGTTGTCATCACTATTAGTAGCAGACACTGTCTACAAAAGCGTTCTGTTGACTTCAGAAAGTGCAGCCTCTAAGAGACTGAGCTGAGAAGTAAAAATCACTGAACAGAACTGTCCTGTTTATCTCAAACCAGGACTCTCTGATTAAAAGATGATGAGAAAACAGTCTGCTTCCTGTCATGATCTAAGTGTAAACCTGGAGAGGGTTTTCCTCTCTCCTTAAGCTATGAGGGTTAGGTTTTTTATGCCATAAAGTTAATATTTTTGCATTCTCTTAAAAATGAGATCTACAGCAAATGTTACATCTCAAGAAAGTTGAACAGCCTGTGGAGATGCCCAAGCCTTTTTGTGTCACTTCTGTGCAAGAAGATGAAATGATTCACACCCATTAGTAAAACTCCAGCACTGTAACCCTGCTAGAGGACTTTTGAAAGCTTGGTACTTCTCTTTTGGACTTTCATGGTTACATGGTCATGGGAACACAAAGACATCTCACATTTTCAGATCATTTTGAAGAGCTTCTGTGAATAAGTGCTGAGATCTCAAGGTAGAGACAGGCAAGAAATGCCCGGCCATCTTGTGGTGATGTTGTTCTTTTTACTTTAAGCTTTTTTATCCTTCAGATGTATCAGACTAGGTATATAGCAGTGTCCTGCCTTGTTATTTGGTGCATATGAATGTCTTTAATACCTTCCTTTTTAACAACGAGCAAGACAGTAGGAAGGACTTGATTAGTTGATACCATATTTCGAAATCATAAAAATAAGAGAGGGGAGGGGAG
>NW_009704853.1:0-7015 GCF_000703405.1 Apaloderma vittatum
TTTTTGAAAGCCAAACCCGAGTTTATCAAATAAGCATTATTATCTGGGCTTCTGTACTTCTCGTTCTGCAGCACGCATCTGTCAAAGCTACAGGACAGACTCTGGCTTTGACAATACCCTTTGCTAAAATCAAATCTGAGGAGCCTGACCTCCTCCTCCTCCTTACATGAAACGGAGGCGTTTGCTATCACTGCTCAGCTTGCATCAGTAGGCTGAAGCTTCTCTGGTTTCTGGCCAAATTAATAAAATTTTTACATTTTTACATTTTAAGCATGTACTTGCAGGAGCCTTATAACTGCTTTTTTTATGCTAGAGGTAGGAAAGACTTCCACGCAGGGTGGTAATAAAATGTATAACCTCATGAATATTTTCCTTTATACTTCAGTATCGTCTTGTTTGTTTCTAATCATGTGAAGAGCAAACTGGTTGCCACAAAATCAGCAAGCAGAGTGCTGGGAGTCCCTCATTAATCTTTTGGTAGCTAAGCTTTCCCATGTTTACCTTGAAAATTTTGTAAAACACAACATCCTAGTAATTATTGCAGGATGAGAGTTGCCTGACTGTTTTTCCCTGTGCAACGTGTAGCCTGTGGGTCCCTGTGTGTGCTATGGAAAGCAGTGCCCTTGGCGGGGGGGCAGGAGCATTTCAGCATTTCACTGGTGTTTTAGGCGATAGAATCGTTAAGGTTGGAAAAGACAGCTAAGATCAAGTCCAACCATCAACGTGGCACCACCATGGCCACTAAACCGTGTCCCCAGGTGCCACTTTTACATATTTTTTGACACCTCCAAGGATGGGGACTCCACCACTGCCCTGGGCAGCCTGTGCCAACGCCTCACCACTCTTTCAGTAAGGAAGTTTTTCCTAATACCCAACCTAAACCTCCCCTGGTGCAATTGGAGGCCGTTTCCTCTTTTCCTATCCATAGTAACTTGGGAGAAGAGACCGACCCCCACCTCACCGCAACCTCTTGTCAGGGAGTTGTAGAGAGCCAGGAGGTCTCCCCATGAGGTTACAAAGCATCCCTGAAGGAGGTGGGTTTCACATAACCACACTTGGGCAACACTCCTGGAATTCCCCTCTGTTTACCTACCGATCCGATAACCAGGGAATGTTAACGCTGGCCTGCATGAAGACCAGGAGTGCTCAAACGATCTGTGAAATTAGTTTTGTGAAACAAATACTCTTTGTTTTCTGCAGCGATAAGGAGGACACAGGTTAAGCGAGTGAAGCTGTCCTTTCCTTGTGTCAGCCCTGGGACACGAGCGGGGTTTATCTGGAGGCTGGGGGAGGATTTGGGGAGATATCGTTGTATGTTTGTGCTCTCGTTGGTTAGGAGCACCTTTGGCCTCCTCCAGTGCTGCTGCTCATCTGGGAAGGGAACGCAGGAGTGGAGCATCTGTCGGTGATGGGTCACTCACCGGGGCTGTGCTTTGGTAACGAGTTAATGTTTCTTCTGGTGGATGAAGTCAAAAGTTTTCTGACTTTGGTGGTACCGGTGGGATTCAAATGATGCCAAAACCTTTGGGGAAATGCCGTTGCCAGGATGTCATCTCCTTTGGTGAAAAATCTGGCACCTTTAGGTTTGCCCCCACCCTCCACGCCTGTGATGAGCAAATTTATAATCGCTGCAGTTCCCGTTTGCACGCAGGAAAGCGGGTGTTTTCATTGCTGTAGCTGGGATTGGAGCAACTGAGCGAAGCTGTACGATCCTGTCAGTGTTGTACAGTGTGCTGCTCCTGTGCAGCCTGTCTCGTCTGCACGGACGGGTGGGGTGCTTTGTACCTTTACTGATGGACTGAAAGATACCGAGTAATCGGACCTGGAGTTTTCTAGCCAGCTGAACTGCAGAAGCAGGGATGCCGAGCTCTCATCTCCTCTTTTATCCCAACTTGTAAAAACCTGGAGCAAACTGCTCCACTCGTTTGGCTGCTGTTCTTTTTACTCATTTTTAAAGTGAAGCTGGCGTCTCTCTGGGTGATAAAAAGCCAGCACAGCGCCAAGCGTTACCTGGGCTGCTGCTGGCATTTCAGTCTTTGTTCTTGCTGGATATCCAGCAGTCGCATCTTGTTCCTTATTCTTCGCAAAGCTTCCTATTTCCTACTTTTAGAAGTGAAGACAAAATTTTTGCCGTATTTGTTAACCACAAAATCCCTCCCAGGAACAGGGAAGCTGTTTCATTCAAGATCCTGTGCCCAGGTAGCCGAGTTCCTTGGCGCTCCGTGTGGGGCTGAACAGCTGTCCCGTCAGGAGCTGGTTGGGTTTTTAAAACGTGAAACGGAGACGCAGACAAATCGCTGCTTTGCTTTTTTATTTACTGCTAACAGGTACCATGTGCGAGTTATTTTTTTCATTTTTAAGAGGGGGCTCTCTTCAAGGGAGGAGAATTAGAAACAGGTAATTTGAAAGTTTGAATTGTGAAGTTTATTTTTTCAAGAGGAATTTGATTGGTAGGATACAGAGGTGTGATTTTTCTTTGCTTATATGTATATTTTGCTAAAGTGTTGTGAGTCTTCTTTACTTGGAAGGGGCTGAAGGGTTTGTTAACTCTCAAAGCTTGTTGACTATATTCCATAACCACAAACAATTCTATTTGTAAGATCCTGTGTGATGAAGGAGACGTCGTAATGATTTCAAACCAATTAGTGTGTGCCCATAGTTGTGCTGCTGATCGCTTCAGGCTTTCAGCTCTGCCTTTGCTTTATTTTGGGGTGCTTTTGAGAAGCCCCCTTACGAGGTTAACTTCAACCCCATGCGGAAATCCCATCAGCGCAGTTAGCTGCTGGTTATTTGACCCAGTCACTTCACTTCCAAGACATTCTCATCTGTGGAATTACAGTGGGATTTACCCTGGGCTGTGGAGCACCCGGCGGTGGAGCACAACTTGGGCCAGGCTGGGAGCTGGGGAGATGCTGGAATTACAGATTCCTGGAGAAGTGCTGTTTCGTTTTGTTTATGCGAGAGTTTTGGTGATGTTCCCAGCTTGAGAATACATCTTTAAGGTGAACCGAGATCTTCAGTGGAAGTAAAAAAATACATATTTTTGTAAAGGAACGTGCTGTGTGTGTGCGTCAGACTACAAATTCTCCATTCACACGACCAGTATATTGAGTAAAGAAGGCTCCTAGGCTTAACGTGGTGCTGTTCTTTCCAGCACTGAATAAATAGTTCCCTTTCTGTTCAGACTTCTCTTCTGACCTCTCTGTGGAGCCTTGTCTGCCAAAGGGGAATTAACATAGTCTGGAAATGATTTAAATTACTGATTTTACTAATTAAAGCAGAAAGCAAGAAACTTTTATTTAACACATAATCATTTCTTTGCTAAGTATTTATATTATCCAGATTTTTTCCTCTACCTATGACCAATTTTCATTGCAAGATGCTGACATTACCGAATGCAGCTTTTAGACTAAACTCGAAACATGTTTTTTTCACCCCTCAAGTACCTGTTGTCTGTTTAAACACTTACATAGCCAATGTACTGAATTACAAATGCTAACGCTTAAATTCTAAAATCAGTGACTAGTGTAATTGTCTGCCAGTTTGGTTTGTTGTATTTTTTTTTCACTTCAGTGTGAGTCATGTCAGCCTGTTTTAGAGTCAGACCTGGACACCAGCTGAAATGCTTTCTAACGCTTAAAGTACTGGGAAAAGAAAACCTTTGACAAAATGTTTTGCATTTAAAAATCAACTGCCTTTTATTAACAAAAGACGTCTTGGCAGTTTGCCTTGGTTAGCTCCATGTTTTAAGGTTTTAAAAAATTCTCACAGTTGTGTTTTCTTGGGGGAAGGATCCGGATTTTTGAACTGCTGCAACAGGTCAGAAAAGGGTTGTGCATTCGTTTCACATGCATGAATGTTTCTTTATCTTCCTTTTCCCTGCAGTTCTCCACATCCAATGATTTTCTTCAGTCTCCAAAACTAAGGCCTTCTCAAGGAGTACCAGTCAGTGGTGAATTATTTTGTAGTAGAAAAAGAGCCTCAAGGAATTTATTTCAGAATAGTATAGATTTTAACTGCGAGCATTCTTCTCTTTGCACTGGTAAGTATTAACCCAGGGAAGTCCTTGATCTGCCGTTTACAAAACAGCCGATGTTCTTTTACGCCTTAAAATGCACCAGGAAGAGCAGATAAAGCAGTAAATTAAAAGGGGACACAGACTTTTAGTGAGTTTTGAGCGGGAACAGGTGGCTGGCTAGAAGAGCAGTTGTTACCGTAAAAGCTATGCTGATACTCATGTCAGGGTGTGAAATACCAAACCATAAACCGGGCGGCGTGTCAGGAAGGTGGTAGTTGTGCCTGGTAGGCTGTTCAGGTGAGCACATCGGTTCCTATCTCTTCCAGATTTGCCTAGTTTCTTTCTTTGCCACGTGTAAGCAGCTAGGATAGGAAGCTGTGCCAAGAGTCAGCTCTAAAGATTGTCTGAAAGGATGAAAATGCCATGGGTTTGAAAACCAGGTCTGTAGAAGATTGTTGGTACGGCGCTCCATTTATTTGGCACTAGCAGTGTGGACTCAGTGGTTTGTGTTTTAACAGCCAAAAGGCACGTGAAAAGCCTGGACAAGACCGGGCCGGATTAATTCTCTCCGCTTGGCAGCGGGTTTACATTCTCGGCTTTGTGCGAGCAGCACGGGCACGCGGGGCACGCCGGCTCTCCTCGCTGCTCTGCGCCGAGTGACATTGCCCGAGAGAAACTCCCCCTGTTCTGCAGGTTTAAGGTGTTGTCTTCCCTTTATTGTCTCCTGTTCAAAGGAGGCCGCTGTTCTGGGGTTTGCTTTGACCCCCCACAGTCCTTACTTGGCAGAGTGCCCCGGCAGGACGGCCAGACAATTTTCCACTCGGTGCCTAAGAACAGTATTGTGGGGTTGCTTAGAGACTCCTCAGTAAAAATACTTTGAAAGTAGCGCTGTTTAACACTGAAAGTTAGACAGAGTCGTCACTCACTATCAAATATTGCTCTTTTTTGTTGTTGTTGAATACCCTCTGTTAAGTATTTATTCAGTTATTTGTGGTTTTCTTTTGCAAGGTGCTATGGGCTCCCGTCAGCCGCAGATTTCAGGGAAATGTGCAACGCTTGGATGCATCCAGACACGTGGGAAGAGTGGTTGTGTGGACTCTGATTTACAGTTTTTAGGATTAAACACCTCTCAGCAAGACAAAGGTATATGGATTCTAACTGTATCGTAAGTCAGTGCACGTTACTTTGTAAAAGTTTCTTTATCTCTGTGCTGCCTTAAGTAATAAAAAACTGTTACTAAAGCGTTGTTCAGTCCTTGTTCCAGACGTATTTGTGCCTCCCCTCCGCATTGTGCTTTTCATTTGTGGTTGTTGTTAATTTGCAGCCGGCACCTTTGGTACCCATATTGGCACCCTATATAAAAAGTGGTGCTGTAACAGAATCTGAACTGGTTTTGACAAACAGATTTTTAGAGTTCTGTTAATGCTGTAGGTCAGCTCAGTCCAGCCTGCTTAACAGCAGGTCTGAGCCTTGCTCATACAGAGTGCACCTTCACCCTGGAGCGTGAGAGAAATCAGGACCCGTAAAACACAGAAACTTGGCTGTTCATCAGTGTAATAATTTATAAAAAAATGAGAGGTGCATTTAATGAAGGAATAAACTCACTGTCTGGAGGAATAGTTGGTAGCAATGCCCAGTCTGTGGGCAGAGCTGCTTTGGGTGCTCCACGTGTATTGGACCAGGGGTAGAGCTGACAGCCTTTGGGGAAGATATGTAGGGAATTGGTTCCAGCGGCTGTCAGGAACTTTGTTAAAACTTGTCCTCATTTTCACTTGCATGGTTAAAAGCTTTGAGTGTGTGTGGGGAACATGCATCTGCTTTTCATGGGAAACAATTAAAATGGTCTAGTTCCAAATCTACACTTATCTTTCGTTTTTTGACCTGCTGGCTTCTGAGAATTTTAATTTTTATTTTGTTGTTTAAAGGAAGTAGAATTTGTAACAGTGGTGTTTTATTTGTATTCTTGTATCACTGAGTTTTGAGAGTGGTGTTTGCAAATTTTATGCAACGCAGTCTTAGAATACGGAGCATCAAGCAACAGAACCATGTTCAAGCTACTTCTGTCATTTGGTTTTTTAAATACAGTTCTTCAAAATATGACAGTGAAATTGCTCAGGCTTAAACTCATTTGATGAGATGCAGGAAAAGGAGATTGATATTTGGAGGTACAATGCAATTTGCAAAATGAAGTTAGCTGATTTGTCTCTTTGCTTGGGTAAAACACCATCAGTTTTTGACTGATTTCTCTGTAAATTTTTACAATAGGATCTGTCAGAGAGGCTAATTACCGAAACCACAATTCTCTTTTTTTTCTTTACTCAGTTTGTGCCAGCCTCAGTTTTTGCAGCAAGATCCAGCGAAGTTTTTACAATCAAGCAGAGCACACGATGACCTTCCAAGGCCCTAACACAAGCCCGGGCACCTTCATTCTGCCGTCGTACCCGCTGCCATCGGCCAGGAGCAGCCCAAAGCACGGCTTCTCTCCCGCTGCCTCTCCGAAGAAGTCGCAGGGCAATGCCATGACCTTCTCAAACTCCTGTCCTCTTAAAAGCTTGGAAGGACTGCCGAAGCCTAGTCCACAGAAGCAGCCTCTCAGTCAAAAATCAAGAGGCAGCACAGGTAAGAATGTTGTCGCTATAATAAAAGTGCACTTCAGGTTTGTGTTTTGAGTGACTTCAAGCCGTGGTCAGAAAACCTGCACTGGCCATTTTGGAAGAAGACAGTACAGGAACACCTCTTATTTTTAATACTCCCAATTGGAGCGAGGGCAAATGGCCTTAAGTTGCACCAGGGGAGGTTCAGGTTGGATATTGGGAAGAATTTCTTTACTGAGAGGGTTGTGATCCTTTGGCACAGGCTGCCCAGGGAGTGGATTGAGTCACCGTCCCTGGAGGGTTTTAAGAGACGGGTGGATGTTGCCCTGAAGGACATGGGTGAGTGGTGTTGATAGGGCTGGGAAAAGATTTGACTCGATCTTGAAGGTCTCTTCCAGCCAAA
>NW_009704854.1:0-940 GCF_000703405.1 Apaloderma vittatum
TCAGTGATAAAGTGAGAACCTGTCCGAATGTCCAAGCACATGACGCCTCCACATTTTCAGTGAGAAGAAATTACTCTTCAGTCTGCTAGCAGAGGCCTGATAAATCAGATTAACCTGTCTCAGCAATGATGGATTGGTCTTCCCATTCTTCTGCAACACTCCAGAGCAGGATTAGAATTTAGATGTCTCTGGACACCCGAAATGAGGAGCCACCTGCCTGTGCCCTGATCCAGGAAAGACACAGTCCTGCTTTGTACAGCAGCTGCAATGGGGTTTGAGAGCATCTCACCACCGCTGGAAGCATGGTTTGAAAGCCAACTGGTAGAACTGTTCCCCAACAGATAGAAAAGTCATAGCTGAAGCCACTCCAGCAGAGCTGAAGGCCTCCCCCTTGGCCAAGCTTTAAATGATGGTATAAAACCTGAGACAGCAGGGACGTGACTGAGAGAGTTAGAAGAAGCGGAGAGCCTTCCCTGGGGTCCCATGGAGTCCGTTCTGTCAGGGTGCTCTTCCGGCCCTGCTGCCCAGTCTCTCCGCTGGAGGACCCAGTCTCTCCACTGGAGGAACAGCAGCAGCAGAATTTTGACTTGCAATTGCATCCAGACACCCGCCCAGGCCTGATCTCCCCGGACTGCCTACCACAACGTGGTTTCATGCAACGCTCAAAAGGCCTTGGTCGGGTGCCTGAAGACATCTGAAGGAATCCAGAGTTTTCAAGTCTACCCTCAGAGGCAGCTGTAGGAGTTTTCACGGCCACAAATTTGTCCCACATTCTGCAAAGACAAGATACATCAACAAAATCAGTCTAACTCTAACGTGTTACAGCTCATCGTGTGAGCCCCAACCGCTGACAGCACGCACGCCGGGTTGGGACGCTACAGCACGTATCGCAGCAGAGCCAGCTCCAGCTCCTATAGCTTTTGTGGGATTTATCTCTCCC
>NW_009704854.1:971-1262 GCF_000703405.1 Apaloderma vittatum
CCACCCGCTGACAGCACGCACGCCGGGTTGGGACGCTACAGCACGTATCGCAGCAGAGCCAGCTCCAGCTCCTGTAGCTTTTGTGGGTTTTATCTCTCCCCAAGCACCAATATGGGCTTTTGACGGATAAAGCCAGCTCATTAGAACACAAAAATCAAATGCTCAGTGTGCAGACTTTTCAGAGGAAAAACAGATGTGAGTAAATTGTATCTCCTCCCAAATGCCACTCTCCTCCTCTCTCAGATGTGAGTAAATTGTATCTCCTCCCAAATGCCACTCTCCTCCTCTCTC
>NW_009704855.1:0-251 GCF_000703405.1 Apaloderma vittatum
ACGGGGTCCCCTCAGCCTCGCTGTCCTCGCTATCCTCAGTGCCGCGCAGTGCCCAGACTGCCTTATTCTCCTTCTTGAGGCGCCGGCGTGCGTTGGCGAACCACGTGGAGACCTGGGTGAGGCTCATCCTGCTGACCACGGCCAGCATCACCTTCTCCCCCTTGCTGGGGTAGGGGTTCCTGGGGTGCTGTGCCAGCCAGGCCTTCAGCGCCCCAGTGTTCTCCCGCACCGTCACTGACTTTGCCCGCCCA
>NW_009704855.1:350-571 GCF_000703405.1 Apaloderma vittatum
CAGGGTGTCAGGGCAGCGTGGAGTGGGGGCACCCACGGCAGGGGAGAGGGGTGAGGGTCACAGGGGCTTGGCTGCTCCTGTGTGGAAGGAGCAGAGCTGGGTCCTCTCGGTCCTTGTTCCCCTTCATCATGCGCCCCAAGGTGCCGGGGTATGCCATGAGGGTGCAGAGAACCCAGGACAGCAGCTCCCCAACCCCAACCGCCCCACACCATCCCAGCACA
>NW_009704856.1:0-3466 GCF_000703405.1 Apaloderma vittatum
GGGGTCTTGCTATAAGTGCCGCGCTTCCTCCTTGGATTCAGGAGCAGCGCTCTGGCGATTGCAGTGCCGCTCGGATTTGTTTATACGCGTCTTTACAGTGTTTGAAACTCAGAACAATTCAGGTCTTCTCTCTGGCCAAGCACCTCTGGGTTAGGTGGGTGTAGGTGTTGCCCAGTTCAGGGTTTTATGGTGTAACTGCCCTCTGTAGGTGGCCCAGACGGAGCTGTGGCAGCTCTTACCTGCACAAGGTGTGGGACAGGCTGCTGGGGTGGAGATGAAGGAGGAGGAAAGGGAGAGCTTCAGGCTGCGGTGAAAGCAGGGAGCAGAAAAACCCTCTTCCCTGGGCACCAAGGCACAGGGGCACCTTGGTGGAGGACCACGGAGTCTGTGTGACAGAGCGAGACGCTTTGTCCTCAACAGGTCCTTTGGTGAGTTTTGGAGCCAGGTCAACAACAGCGCACTGAAAGTGCAAACCAAACGCAAATGTGGTTCTTTATGCGGCAACGTAGGCTGGAAACAGCATTTGACAAGAACTGTGTTGGGTGTTTAGAGCAAAGGGGTAAATTGCACAACTGCGGAATGGTGGAATGTGTGATGTTTTGAAACAAACCAATGTGGAAACAAAATCTGAAACTTCTGTGGTGTCCCACGCAAGAGGAGAGAGTTGTGCAGGACCTGAGAATGAGCTCCTTGTCCTGGGGGCATTTAAACACCGTGTTGCTTCCAGACTAAGCAAGTGCTTTGCTTTGTTTTGTAGAGAGAAATGCGACTTAAGCTGGTTTGCCTCCGCTACGAAATACTTTCAGTGCAAAGAGTCTCTCTGGAGGAATAAGCACTCTTTTCCCCAGCTGCTCCCTTAAACCCCTCTGGCACTCCTCTGGATTGCTCTGCTCTCAATGGCAGTGGGTTGATGATTATATAAATATTTTCGCGTGTAGTACAGTAGCTGGCTCAAAGGGATCAGCAAACTTGGAATAATAGTTCATACCAAAATGTTTTCTGAAAAGCTGCCCAAATCTTGTATTACTTGCATTGGCTCAGTTTGAGCTGGTGTGAAGGACAGAGGAAAAAATGTGGATAATGTAGAAGGTTCACCTTTTCAAGGAGACCTTTTCTCTTAGTTTCATGCCAAGTGCTTGAGCCCTACAGCTTTCAGTCCTGTTTTGTTCCTCGTTTCCTTTGCTTCCTGCTGCTTGAAAAGCTGTTTATGCTAATGATCCTGTGAAGATCTGAGGGACTGGCTGTGCCTGTGCATGGGAGCCTGTGTCTGAGGGAGCGTTTGCATTTTCTGTCCCAGCAATGAGCCTGCGCGGTGCAGCGCCCGTTTGTGTTGTCAGCGTGCCAGTTCTGGAGCACGGCCAGCTGCCAAAGGCAAGCCCTCCATGGGGCTGTCTTCCTGCTGGGAGAAGACCGTCCTGTCCTTTCGACATGCCTGGTGGATCTTCCCTTTCTGTAGACCGCTGTCTGCCACCTCATCCTCTTCTGGACCTCGTGCCCTTCCGGATCCATTGGCTGGAACCCCTGAGAAGAGAAAACACACTGCGTTTGCAGGGGCTTCCAGGGAGGTGTGTGAATTCACCAAAAAGGTTGTCAAGCGCTGGAACAGGCTGCCCAGGGAAGTGGTGGAATCACCATCCCTGGAGATATTTAAAAGACATGTGGACATGATTTAGTGGTGCATTTGGCAGTGTTAGGTTTGTGGTTGGGCTCTATGATCTTAAGGGTCTTTTCTCACTTAAATGATTCTATAATTCTCTGAGTTCTTGGCTTTGCCAAGATAGCAGACGAGTTCTCGAGGACTTGCAGCCCCTGTACACTTGTCAACACCTTTTTGGAACTTACGGGTCACTGTTAGTTGGATCATTCTTCCACTAGCAGGCAGGGCTGGCTAGCTCACAGTGCAGCGGCGTCGGAGGTGGCCATGTGTCCAGCTGGACTGGAGCAGTGCCTGCAGAGAAACTCTAGAAGTCAAAACTGAACCTGGGCTTTTGGTTGGTAAAGCCTAGCTGCAGAAGAGGGAGAAGGTTAGGTGTAGAGCTTGTTCAGAATTTGGCAAGACTGCTATCTCATTATGAATACTCAGCAAACCACATTGGTTGATGAGGCAGCCCCACTGTGATCAGTTACGTGCCAAACCCCAACTTGGTCTTGCTTGGAAGGGTGCAAGATGTGACTTGCTGTGTGAAAGGGTTAGATTCATTTATAATTTCTTCTTTAAAATGTTGAGCTTGGCAATAAATATCAGTATTTTCAGGGTGTTTTTTGTGTCAGGAGTTATGCGAGAGGGATCCCAAGGCACTACTTTTGTAAAATGTTGATGGAAACCTCCAACTGGAAATCGTTCTTCAAGCCAGGCATCTGCATTCACTGTGATGCTTAGATTTTGGCTCCAAAGTACCAATTTATCCTAGTGTTTCAGGTCCTGCTGCAGAATCCTCAACACTTCCCTTAGGCTGGCAGGTGTTCTTACTACTTTCTGGCACCTTAATGAATAGGAGAAGCTGGAATCTGTATCTTCTGTTTAAGTCAGAAGATAAAAACATTTTGTGAAACTGGGAATTGATGGTATCTCTGTATTGCTACCAAGCTTGACTATCCAGCCCTTGCTGCTTACAAAATTCGGAAAGATTTTTCTATTCTAGGGAGCAGCTTTCCACATATTTGTGTGATAACAGCTGTTGTATAAATTTCGTAAAGTGACAACATGCTCATGCAACCTTATTTTACCCTCTTACGTGACCATCCTGCTTACTAAGTGAGGCAGCGTGTGACTGCGTAATTAAAGACAGTATCATAATGCATATGCATAGAGGAGCAGAATTAAAGTTGCTTTGGCAACATACATTCTGTTCTTCCTTAATTTTTGAATTCTCAGTCCTAGGTAATGATTTTTACCCTGTCGTTCCATATGCAATTTCGTAAGTGTTACGGGAGGGCTGTGTAGCACGCCAGCTGCGGGGAAGCGGCACAGAAGGCTTTGATGCTCCCAGTTCGTTCTGTCTCTGCTCCAGACGGACCCGGTGGCTGCCTTGCTTCCCCTCCCCGACCTCCTGCTCCTAGGGACTTGAAGTCCCTGGCTGCTGAGGTGCCTGTGGTACATCCGTCCGGGTCTATAGGCTGGAATAAATGCCAGAGTGCCATTCCTGAGGCAGGAGCTTCTTGGCTGACCTGAACGTTAGCACTTGCCAGGCTCTGTCGTTTGGAGGATTTTGCAAAAGGCCAGGTGGGGCACGTACTGGGGGCTGTGCACCGAGCCACTAAGCCTGGCTTTAGCCCTCGTGCTGTCTTTGTCCTCTTGCCTCTGTCCATCCCACTTCCCTCCGAATGGCCAGCACTGTGCTGGAGCTGTCTCGGGCAGTCTCTCGGCCCGTATTCATGGTATTGATTTACAGCGCGTGGGCTGGCACAACAGGTAGATGTGTGTTTACAAGGTGTGGGGGCCGCTGGTGGTTCCCTCCGGCAGGGC
>NW_009704856.1:3517-3841 GCF_000703405.1 Apaloderma vittatum
CGCCTGTGAGCCGGTGGGGGTCAGAGATGGGGCCGAGCCCTGCTCCCCGCAGCAGCTGTGGGGACAGGCAGGGAGGGCTGTCTTGCCGGGTACCTTCCAGGGCAACGGCTGTGGATGAAATGCGTCAGTCAGTAGCTTTTCCCGTCCTCAGCACCCTGGTGCCATGTGGGTCATTAGCCGAGGGAACAGTTTCTCACTGTCTCTTTCTCCTTTTGTTTTCCTCCTTCCTCATTGCTTCCAGTCTTGGTTTACTGCCAAACAGCCTCTTGTGAAAGGGCCGCCTAATTAACCCTGTGCTAATTAACAATTTAAAATTACACAGCA
>NW_009704857.1:0-5688 GCF_000703405.1 Apaloderma vittatum
GCGACACTAATTATACCTATTTAGGAATATTAAACAATTTTTGTTGTGAGGAGAGGTTGGATTGTACTTAAAGAACAAATGTTGTTGGCTCTCAGGTTTGTTGCTGTTAGGTACCAGCTGAGGATCTGTGCCTAGAAGGTGGTAAATAACAAATAATGCTGTAAAGTGCCAGCATTTTTTTTACTTTTTGTGAATGTAGAATGCCAAATGCTGCCTTAATAACCAAAGCGTTTGACCTGTTTTTTTTTTCCCAGTTGTTTCATAGTTACCCCTTGGAGTTCTGCAGTCATGTTTCAAGTTGGCTCACAAGCACAAATGTGTGGCTATAGAACTTGTCATCTTGTTTAGATGAGGCAGTAGTGAAATGCAACACTATGTGGATGTAAGTCTGTAGAAAGTACTCTTCAACATTTCATGCTTTGCTCTATATTCTCTTCAACACAGCTGGTGAAAAATGGCTGAAAATGGAGATGGTGAAAACATGTCTATTTTGGAAAGCAAAATCTGTCAGCAAATTGAGGTGAGTTGAATTTATAGTTTGGGATCTGGATTGAGATGAGTTTTGGAGATATTCCTTGGTAGGGACTTGGCTAATGGGAAATTAACTTCATAGGGAGTTAGATCTGAATCTGCAGCTCTTTTAAAAAATTTATGTCACAGGTCTATGATAGGCATTCAATACTTTTAAGATAATTCATAATTGTAGTCTAAATTGGAAGTTATACTTGTCTAGATTTGCCTGTAAGACCACCATTCAAAACCACAAAAGTCTTAACTTGCTAGTGTTTCAGGTGCTATAGCAAGTGAATGTGTCATTAAACAGTTTATTACTACGGTCACTGGGGTTATTAAATCTATGCAAATAGGAAGATGCATTTGAATTCTACATGTCTTTATTTTTTTTTTTGAAAAAATCCTCCTACTCAGGAATCTGCTGGTCAAAATATTAGCACAATTCATAACTTGCTGTTACAATTTACTGCTTTGTTATTTATTGCTAAAAATTACAACTAAACTTAGGTGCCTACTTTAACTATTTCTCACTCTAGAGGCTTGGAGGGTTGCCCTACAATGGAAAACTGAGCACATCACTTAAAATGACATCTAAACCAACCCTGTTTTCCTAAAGGACAAAAATAGAGCTGCATGTGAATCCCCTTTAGTATATGGAGCTGTAGTCATTATTTGTAGAGGGAAAAAGCCACCCCAAAATAAACACCAAAAAAAGAAACAGAGAGCGAGTTTGAGGTATACTAGAGGGAGAGGTATTGTAAAACTTGCACTGACTTTTTAAAGCACAGTTATATTGGTGGAAGGATTTCAGCTTCTCCTCTATGGCTTTAAGTATTTGATCCTAGTTAGATGACTGCCAGTAAGCAGAAGAATCTAACTTGTCTGTCTTGTACTGAACTGAGGAATTTATTGACTATGTGATGCTCTGCTCCTCCCACGCTGAATGTCATCAAAATGAGAACATAGTAAACAAAAATAAAACCAAAATTTTAATCTTTCAGTATTGGCTTGAGTAATACCTAGAAACTCTAATCTAGGTATATGATTTCTCAAGTGTGGCAAATACAATATTCTTGCTTATTCATGCCTTAAAGAAGGACTGAAACCTGGTGACAGATTTGACTTTTGAGTCCTCAGAGCTTGTTCTGGTTGATCAGTAATTATGTTTAACAGAGTAATCTTCATGCCTTTCCTAAACAAAACTGCAGTCTACCTTTTCCTCATTATTTCCACTGCCTGACACACTGGGTTTTTGAGACCTTACATCTTGCAGCTAACTTTTCCACAAATATGATGTTAAAGCAGGAAGTAATAATTTCTAATTGTTCAGATTCATGACTTTTGATATGTCTCAATCCTTTGCAGTAAGCTGTCATATGAAATTGAGCTTTAAAGACGGAATGTTCAGTGACAACTCTCTCTCCCCACTCCACTCTCCCTTATTTTTTTCAGTACTATTTTGGCAATCACAATCTACCAAGAGACAAGTTCCTAAAGGAACAGATCAAACTAGACGATGGCTGGGTACCTTTAGAAGTAATGATCAAGTTCAACAGGTAAAGCAAAGTACAACTAATTTGTATGAAAGCACAGCTTTCAGCTACTCATCTCTATTTGGGACCAAATGTCCCTGGTCTGCACGTAAAACTCCAGATGCTGTTGTAACATTGTGCTTGAGCTTTGCCTGTAATAACCTGTGTCTGCTTACTCAATAGGTTAAGTCACCTTTCAAAAGATTTTGGTGTTATTGTAGAAGCACTAAGAAAATCCAAGACTGGTCTAATGGAAATAAACGAAGACAAAACTAAGATCAGAAGATCTCCAAACAAACCCCTTCCTGAATTAAATGACCAGTATAAGGCTGCAATTAAAAACAGATCTGTGTATGTTGTAAGTAGCCTTCTTCCTTTGCTCTGCTGTTCTGCATGACTTTGAAAATCATTTCAGTAAAGCTTGAATTAACTCCTACTAGATAGGTCATAATTTCTGATTAAGTGCCAGTTTATTGCATATAACTGAAGCTTGTTGCTGTTTTGCAGAAAGGCTTTCCCCTAGATGCAACTCTTGATGATATCAAAGAATGGCTTGAGGATAAAGGTCCGGTTGAAAACATACAAATGAGGAGAACACTGCAGAGAACATTTAAGGTAGCTCTTGCGATAAGCAGTTAGACCTGGGGCAGGGATCCTTGCCGGACAGTGTTTTCTGAAGTGACTCTAACGCTGAACGTCTCTTACTGTTTAACAGGGCTCAATATTTGCAGTTTTTGATAGTGTTGAATCTGCTAAGAAGTTCACAGAGATCCCAAACCAAAAGTACAAAGACACAGAGCTGATAGTACTTTTCAAGTAAGTCTGCTTAACTGATGCATGAACTAATAATGGCAGGCGTAGATTTAGACAAGGATCTGGGTTGGCCTGAGAAGTTTCTAGACTGTTTTACAGGTACAGATAGTGGTACCTTTTGGAGACTAGCATCTCGACTCCCAGCGATAATCTCAACTGTTTCTTGGCTACTGCTTGCTTTAAAAAGTAATTCAAATAGAATTCTTTAAGTGATATTAACTTAGCTTTTATTCTGTTGAAGGGAGGAGTATTGTACAAAGAAGAATGAAGAAAGGAAACAAAACAAAGTAGAAGCTAAAGCAAGAGCTAAACAGTAAGTTGTCAGTCATTATCCACTGAAGTGCCTGCTTTTGCTCACCTGACTGCACTTGAACCAGTTCTTAATGAATGTAACTTTCCTACAGGGAAAAAGAAGAAAAACAGAAACAAGCCGCAGATGCCGAAATGGTATGGGTTTCTTGAATCTCTATGCCTGCAAACTATGCAATGCTTGATTTCGTACGGATTTTCAGTCCACACATAACATGCTCCTGCAGCTACATTCTGTAAAGCTAACATGGGATATTCAGAGTTTGAAGTTCTATAATACAGAGCTCTCTCTAGAAAGTCACTTCAGCTTTTCCAGCTAACCCACAGTAAGATCTTGTTTTGTCATGGTATTTAAACAAAATTAGTCTTGAAAATAAGATGAAAGGATCATATCCTGAATTTAAGTTATTCAGCATGTTTACCTTTCAGAAATGATCCTAAATGCACCAAGATGATCGTTCTTCTCTGGTATTTGAAGGATCCAGGGAGGATTTAATCAGCATTATATAGATTTTCAACCTGAGGTGCCAAGCTTCAGGAAACAGTTTTGTAGAATTTAAAAAGTGTAACTGTCTTAGGGGAAAGGAGTTCTAAGTTCTACATAAATGTATCATAGTAAGCAAAAAAACTTTAAAAAGGAAGAAAAGAAAGGGGGGGACATACCAAGCAAGACATGGAGATGAGCATAAATAAGCTACGTAGCAAGAATGCATGGGTTACTGATGGTGCTAAGGAGGGGGTGATTTCAATTGTTTATTTATCACTATCATGTTTTAATAGGATTGAGGATAGGATGAACATTCAAGCTTGTGGGTTTTTTTATTATTCTTTTAGAAGTCTCTAGAAGAAAAGACAGGATGTCTTTTGAAGTTTTCTGGTGATCTGGATGACCAAACATGCAGAGAAGATCTCCATGAGGTATTTTCTCATCATGGAGAAATCAAATGGATACATTTTGTCAGAGGTGCAAAGGAGGTCAGTAGAATCTTGGACAAGAAGTTAAGATCTCTATATTAAAGTTTGAAACTGAATGATTCAATGCTTGTTCTAATAAATAAGAATTTCTTTGAATTGTGGAATTGCAGAGTATTTAAAGAATTAGATTACTTCCATAATTTTTTTTTCAAAAGAACAGGTAAAGGTTCCAGCCTTCTGAGTTCATAAGTTCAAAACTGCCAGTACGAATGTTTGTTAGGACAGTCTGAGGGTTTTGTTTCAATCTGTAAGAGTAATGAAATTGCTGAGGTACCTAACAGCATATGTCGTTCATCATTGTAGCCAAATGCTATTGCAGTAAGATTCAAGTGCAAATGCCACTCTTCTTTTTAAGGGAATCATCCTATTTAAGGATATTGCAAAAGAAGCTCTGGAAAAAGCCAAGGCAGCACACAACGGAAACCTACAGCTTCGGAGCAAGGATGTTACATGGGAAGTGCTAGAAGGAGATGCAGAAAAAGAAGCTCTGAAGAAAATACTGGAAGATCAGCAAGAATTGCTCAAACAGAAAACAAAAGGTCCTCCTTTTCATTGGTTTAAGTATTTATTAACGTCCTAGAAGTAACATTGTGTGACAGTAACTGTAAATAGTGAATACATACTAAACACTAAACGTAAAGCATTCTTTTGAGCTTGTCAGTTAGAAGACAAATGATACAAAGTTCCTGACATCTTTTATCCTCACAGGACGCAAAATGAAAGGAAAAGGAAGAGGGGGAAAGGTACCTCAGGGTGTGCACAAAGGGAAAGTACAGTTTCAGGGTAAGAAGATAAAGTTTGATAATGAAGAGGAAGGTGGCGAAGTTGATACGAAAACAGGTATGTCATTCTGTGTACTGGATGCAGCTTCTTTAGTACATGGAACTATTTTCTGGATAAATATTCATGTTTCTTCCCTGTGTTTCAGATTTGGCCCTACATTGTAGTATTTCTGCCCTTTGTCAGTATCAGCCAAGTAACTGTAAGGGTCTTATCCGTGATTCCTTCCATAACTGTCCAAGAAGTTATTAAAATAATTACTAGCTAGCTGAGGCTGTACTGCAGAGCTGTTCAAGGCATTCTGCATCAAAAAATGGTGGTTGTCAGACATTACATAACTGTGCATATACCCAGTCTTGAGTGGCGAATTTTTTTTCCCTTGAGGATAGGAGAAGAATAATAGTTCTCCATACTGCAGAAGATGAAGAGCGAAGCTTCTGCTCACTCTGTCCTGCTTAAACAAAACATAGTGAAACCTCCTGTGAGATTGTATTCCTTCATCTTCTTACGTGCTCTCCTGCACTAAAGTTATACAGGGAAGAAGCTCTTAAAAGTTGGTATTTTAGAACATCTGAAAAGTTTAAGTCACAGCAATAAATAAACCCTCTAGCATAGCAGTGGCTTTGGATAAACTAGGACTCGTCCTTGAACTTACATGGTAGGAAGTGTTTGGTTTTTTTCAGAAGATTTCTGAAATGCTTTCCTTTACCATAAATCACTACATGTTCAATCTTGCAGAACCAACAAGTCCCAAGAAGAGACCACT
>NW_009704858.1:0-1115 GCF_000703405.1 Apaloderma vittatum
AAAAAAAAAAAAAAAAACCCCCCCCCCCCCATTGCAATCTAGGATATGTTGAGCCTAAAATAAAATAACTTTGTATTTAACTGTGATGATAAAAATGGTCTAAACTAGCTGGCCTGTGTTTCTTTTGCATTTTTAGGCCTAGAAGAAATGGCAAAAGAAAAAGAGAAGTTAAAAAAGTTAGAAAGCATACACATCAAGGAAGAAGAATTTGAGACAGAAGAAAAATTACACTGTTTAAATACAACTCACTGTGAGCAAAAGGAAGACCTGAAAGAAAAGGACAACACTAACTTGTTTTTACAAAAGCCTGGGTCATTTTCAAAACTAAGCAAACTGTTAGAAGTAGCGAAACTGCCACCTGAGTCTGACGTGATGTCCCCGAATCCTAACGGCAGTGCAGCCAACGGCTGCGCCTTGTCTTATCCCAGTAACTCAAAGACCTCTCTCTGCAGCCTTCAGCCTGCCGCCTCGCAGGGTGCCACCGACAAGTCCGATTCTAACAATCCCTTCACTCCTAACGCAAGTGGGGCGGGCAAGTTTTACAGCTCTCCACTAATTCCAAATGATCAGTTGTTGAAGACACTGACTGAAAAGAGCCAGCAGTGGTTCAGCCTTTTACCGAGAACGCCCTGTGATGACACGTCGGTGACCCACGTCAATGCACCTGCAGCGTCACCGACTCCTCAGTCACATCCGCCATCCAAGTCCCCTTCCCCTGTTCCGTCGCCTCTGCTGGGCTCAGCCTCTGCACAGAGTCCAATGGGATTAAGTCCTTTCGCACTGTCACCACTGCAGGTGAGTAGGTGGATTTTTGAGTAGTCTAAAAGATCATGAGAAGCAAAATTAGGTAAGCCAATGGATGATGTTTTGTACATTTATTTCAGTAATTTAATTTGGCTTTTAGGAGGTTGGCCACTGCTATTAAATGAAAAGCAAATAAATAAATAAATAAACAAACCCTAGTTTCCAGAAATGTGACACACCACACCCTCCCTTTAAAAGCCGTTAGTTTTGAAGCATGACAGATTCCTAATGAGGAGCGTTGCACGTTAGTGTTACGTAAATTTTTCTTAAGCTGATCAAGGTGCTGAGCAAAAGCCTCTATTATGTTTTGA
>NW_009704859.1:0-6492 GCF_000703405.1 Apaloderma vittatum
GTGACTTGGCGTAGTTAAGTTTTAGGCTAGCTATAAATGGATTGCACAAATATTTAAACCTGATTAAGTACATAACAGGCTCAGCAAAGGATTACTTTTCTCCTTACTTTTTATACATATATATATGCCACACACACGCACAGACAGGCGTTTTATCATTAGCTGCATTTTAGTCTTGTCAAGAGACAACTGCCTACTGCAGAGTGACCCGAGTGACACCCGTAAAAAGGAAACTATTGTTGGTGTGCTTTGCTGGAAGGAGAAGTTCCTCTTTGGGGCAATCCTCGTGGGCAAGAGTCCTGGACAAGCACCGCTGGACAGCTAGAGGGGACGGGGGAGCCAGGGGCTGGGGCCTGTGGGAGGTATTTGGGCCAAGGGGTCAGGTCAGATCCCATTTGGGCTGCTTTTCTAGGACTTGAAGGAAAAAAATGGCTTATTAAAGTGCATTTAGAGTCTGAAAAGCATCTCCGAGAAGATCAATATTTAAAGCCCAACCTCCCGTAACTGGACAGGGATTCGAGGATGATGGGAGTGGGGATTCCTGTACCAGGTGAATGCACAGCCACGTTTCGCTGCGCTTTTTAATAAGTGCAAGCAAGCAAAAGTGCTTCCCCACCAGCCTCAGGGGTTCCTAAAAAGCCTTAAATTAGTGCATGCCTTGAAAGCTTAACGGGGACAAATCTTGGCCTTGCTGCGTACGAAGTCAGGGAGACTGGCTGTGTGTGCTTGCACACAAGAGGTGACCCTCTCTGCCCATTTTATAGCCGCTTTTCGAAACAGAAGCCTTGAAAATACAACAACTCAGGATGCAGAATCTGAAGCGGGACGCTTGCATCCCGCAGGGAAAGCCTGTCCTTGCTCCCCACTGCGCACACACACACACACGCACACACACAGCGTGCCAGGGCTCCTGCCACAGACACGCACGAATACTGGTCGTCCACGTCAAAATGTAAACTACTCATTTACAACACCGCACACAGAGAGAAGTTGTAAATCCTGAGCCAGGGTGTAGATTAGGAATCTCTTGGCTTCCAGCATATCAACAGCAGGATTGAGGGTGTTTTTCTGGCCCACCCCCCCCATTTTGTTTTTTAAACCCTAAAGCAGCCAGCCACCTGCTAGTTAAAAAGTGAAAGAAAAGGGATAATTCCCAGGATTGCTTGCCCTTGCTGAGACAGTAGCAAGTGGCTGGACGCTACCAACTGAAGGAGAAAACTCACACATGTCAGAAACTTGTGGTTGAGGGCTTATTCCAAGAGGGGAGATGGGTGCTGGTTGCTATTTTTATCTTTCCCTTTTTGGGGGTGGAAGGGGGAGCTTTTGGCTGATGTAGTTCTAACGTACACCGATCACCACAGTAATTAAAAAACCACCACCATACACTATTTCACAGGGAAAAAGAAGACAAGTGAACATAACACTTACTACCACGCACAACGAGAGCCCTGCTGGTCAACTCATGGCCTCTTCAAAATGAAAAATAAAGGAGGAAAGAAGAGCTCAAGATAGTAAAAGGGGGAAAAAATAAAAAAATCCAAAACTATCCCATTACAAAGAACAGGAAAAGAAGATCTGTTATGGTACACTCCGACTTTCTGAAATAGCCGCAGAAACTCAGCTCAGCCTTCTTCCTCCTCCTCCTCCCTTCCCCCTCGAGATCTTTCGCCTGAGGACAGAGTCCCGCTGCTCACATCTCGTTGGAGTAGGTGTAGTTTGGGGTGGCTGAGTACTGCGTCTCGTGCTGCATCATGGCCCCCTGCGCCGCCCCCATCGCTGCGTTCTGCGCTGCCTGCTGGACGTGCGGGTTCTTCCATGCCCCTGTGGTCCACTCCTCCTGGGCTTTGCTGAAGCTTCCGCCGCTCCCCCGGTAAAACTTGTGCACCTGTAGCAGGTTGGAAAGAGAAAATCCGGCGGCACTGAGCGACCACAGCTCATGCTGACCTTCCAGGCCAGCAGCAAGGGCTCCCTGAAGCAACGCGGCACCCTCCTCCTCCTCCCGTACCATCGTGAGGGCGATGAAGGAGAAGACTGCCATCCCTGTGAACAGGACGGTGGGGATCAGCATCACCACGGCCGATCCCACGTTGGTCCCGAAGAAGGAAATCGCTGCAATCCAGCCACTGCAAGGAGATAAAAATAAACGGTTCAGGAGCCTGGGGCTTCTCCTGGCCACACGCCGCAGCCTGCCAGCATCCGTATCCCAGCTCCTCACACCATCTTCCCTAAGGAGAGAAGCTCCGAGGATGTTGAAACACCAAGAGGCCACAGCACGAGTGCAACAGTGACTGTCCTTGCACCCGACACGAGAGCAGCACCTTCCTTACCAGACACCCCAGCCAGGGATTCCAACCGCCTGGATAATGCTGATCACCAGCTGGGCCATGAAGGTGAAGAAGAAGGCCATGAAGCTGAAGGAACTGTCTGTCCTGCAAGAGAAGGCTTGGTCACTCCCTACGCCTCCATCCCCACTGTGCCGCAAGGGGAGGGAGATGCTCCCACATCTCAGACCCTTTCAGGGCAGAAGTGGCTGTGGTTTAGCAAGAGGGTGGTGAGAAGCAGAGCTGCCTGCAGACAGCAGGAACCAGAGCAAAACTAAAGGCACGGGAGAACCTGCGAGAGGTTGAAGGTGGTGAAGGGGCACCCAGGAAAGCCCCAGGGCATCAGACCCTCCCTGCAGCTTGTACATCAGGCGAGAGGGCATCTGTGTTCAGACACAGCTCTCGGCTCACACTGCCCCACCATCGGACTCGACCTTCCCGCACAGGGAATAACTACACCCCTGGGGTTATTACACTGGGGATTGACCTTAGCTGCGTGGAGAATCAATACGAGCACCTCGAGGACTCGTGGAGAAATATAAAAGCCTCAAGGATGAGCAGGAGGGGAGGCAAAGTTGGCCTCTGACTGCATCCTCACCACTGCAGAGCCACAGATAAGGTGTCTTTATACCATGTGGGCCTCGGGAAATCCCCAACACCCTTGCTTTGAAGGTTAGAAAGTAAAGCTAAAAGGGCTGGGCAGAAAGAGCAGAAATTCCCCCAAATATTCATTCAGGCAGTGCCCCAAGCTAAGCGCTAACCGCTTTAAGAAGGAAAAATAAAATAAATTAAAAAAACAAGAAAAAAAATGAGAAGCCAGGCCCAGGTGTGACCACTTACTTGAAAGCTTTGTAAATAGGTCTAAACCAGCAGACATAGGAGCAGGGCGTAAAGAGAATGAGCCAGAGAATTGCCAGTCCAAAATTAACAGCTCCACCGCCTCCAATCAGCCATGCGAGGCAGCCAACGAGATTCACCGCCAAGGTGATGCTGTTCACTGCAAACACACACACACACACAGAGGGAGCAGAGTAGCGCGGACGCAAGGACATCAGTGCGATGACTCCGACCCCAGGGATGCCTGTGGCAGGGTGAACTCTAGCGGGTTCGGCCAGCAACATGTTAGCCTAGCTGGTTTTTCCTTAATTTTGCTTCAATTAAGCTGGCTGAGTCTGGGCAGCATCCTTAGGCTGGCTCAGCCAAAGGGGGTCTAACCACAGCTGAGGAGCAGAAGGAAAATAATAATATATTGCTCAGAGTTGTAATGTCTTAAACAAGTCCAGGGCTTGTGAGGCTCTGAGGATGGGGAAGAGCAGGATCCTCGCACGGAGCCTGGGCACGTTTCCACTAACAGAAGTAAACTTGTGAAATCAAAGTTTTATTCGCTTGCCTCCATCTACAGTTTTACTGAAGGAGCTTGTGTAGAGGTTCCCCAAGCTAATGTTCTCTGAGCTGAGAGCCAAAGTCCTGAATTCCTGGCCCCCACCTCCGCACTTCAGGGAGGAGGGGTGGCTTGTTTGCCTCTCCCACCCCTGCTCGGGGTTAAGCGATACAAGGGCTGTTACTATGAAGCCCAGCTTTGCAGACACAGGACAAAGCAGAGAAGGCTCATCTGCATTCTGACGCCTCCGATTTTTGAGAATGATTCATTATTTCGACGAGAACTAAACCCCTCCCACCGCCACCCGCAAGAGAGCTGCAGCTGGCAAGAAAGGGAGCTCAGTCGGGTTGACCGGGCACTTGGGGCTCCCTAAAGGCCCCCAAGGACACGGAGAGGACCTTTCAGCCCCTCTGCACCTGCGCCTGCTTGAGTGTTTGCGGGGGAGTTGGGGAGAAAATGATCCAGAGCAGAGCTTCAGAGACGGAAACCAACAGATTGGCGACTGGCTCAGAGAGCTGGTACTTGTGCTGCAGGAGAGGCTGGAGCGGGAACTGAGCTCTGTTAAATTAAGCAGAGCAAGAACAGCAAGACTGAGATGGGGAGGGGATTTAACACCCCTGAGATAGCTTCTCCAGGGAAGCACAACTTTTTCTTTCCTCCTCTTTCACAGAAAAACTATGCTAACCCTCCTGACATGATGGGAGAAGTTACCCCAGGGTCACCTTCTCAATGGGACATGGTTCCCAAAAGCCAGAGTGTGGAACTGCTCTGGGGGTGCCAGTGGAAAACAGAAATGCCAGACCTCTCCGGTGCCAGCTCAGCTCCTCATAACCTGTCTCCAAAGCACGCGGCACTCCCTGGGCACTGATATGCTTCCAAAGTTCAGGGAAAACACCTAACTAAGGAAATGCGTTCTTCAAAAAATAAATAAAACGACTGTGCCAGCTTTCCCCATACATTTCCACGTATGTCAGGGAGTGGCCTGTCCCTCCAGCTCTTCCTCCTCACCCAGGGGTGGTAAGGAAGAGAGATCTAGATTAGTTCAAAGGTTAGAAGATGGTGACAGCTCTGTTAGCACAGCACTGCACACAGGGACATGCAAGAGGAACAGGCAAGACCCAACTTCAGGGGAAGACCTGAGCCCCTCTGCCCTGGGGCATCTCGGCTTCAGGCTGCTGCTGAAGAGCTCATGAGGAGCCCTTCCAGAGGAGCAGCCTTCGGAGGGGCAAACACAAACCCACCCCAGCCTTTCTCTGCCCAGCAACTCACGCATCCAGAGGTAGTAAAGCCGCTTGGCCATGGTACGGTGCTGCGGTGGGATCTCCGCGTCGAAGTCCTGGTAGAAACATGGCTTCAAGGGGATGAACTTCGGAAGGGGAGGGAAGTTGTTCACTTTTTCTGCAATAAAAAGTTTCACCAGCATTGTGCACTGCACAGAGCTGAACAGGAATCAAGAGGCTTCCTAATTAGTCTTGCTGAGCCCCAGGAATTTATGAATTTCACAGAGAAATTAAGGATTTCCCCTCATAACCATGACCAACGCACCCAGAGGCATCAAGACAAATTTGGCTCTTGCTGGCCACATGGATCCTGCAATCATGGACACCCACAACCCCGCTATGGACTAACGAGGTGACATTACAGCCAGTAAAGCCTCAGGTGGGCTTCAGAGGCGAGGAGCAGCCTCACCAGAGACCCACTCCCCCATACCTGCCATGCTGGTGGCACACGCTCAGTCTCTTGGTTCCACAGGGAAAGTAGGGGGGAAAAAGCCTGGGAGATTTAGCAAAGCTGGAGAAAAATGAGAGAAAAAGGGATATGAAGCAGTCAGGTGCCTCCCCAAAGAGCCTTCACCCTCCCCCCCACCCCGCTCCAAAATAGCTCAAGGACAGCACTGCAAGAAGACAGTTTGCTTTATTTACATGGACACTATTCACACATCCAGGCTTACCGCCGGCACCTGGCTGCCAGCAGAATAAATCCTGGCTCCTACGGCCGAGGCTTATGCACCAGTTAAAGCAGAAGATTAAGAAGAGATCCAGCGATGTGGGGCAGGGCACGGGCTTAACATCCCACTCCTGACTGACCTACATCCAGCCCCCGGGAGAGGAACCAGGCTGGATGGAGACACAGTCCCATGAGTGATGAGGCAGCTGTGGGCAGTTTGAAATCCTCAAGCTCATTACCTGGCTCCAAAACAATTTTGTTTGTTTGTTTGTTTGATTTTTCTTTTGCAAAGAGTTCCAGCACCTGGCTGCCTCTTGACAGTGCTGCAGCTCCCATCACTGTGAGCCCAAGCCAGAAATCAGGCCGGAAGGGAGCAGGGAAATCAGCTGAAAATATCAGCTGGGAAAAAAAAAAATAATTCAAGGGTGACTGTCACTAATGAGTCACTTGAGTGCTGGCTTGATGATTACTCATGTCATTTGGCACCTTGTGCAGTGTCTTGCAGGTGGGAAAGGGGAGAGCTCCGTATCCCAGGACGGTCCCAGACCATTCCATGCTCAGCTCTGTCCCAGCAATGAAAATTAAGCAAAATTAAAGCCAAAATTAAAAGCTGAGGTTTTAAATATAACTATGAAGACTGCCACTCTGCCTATCCCCACCTGCCTGCAGGTTTTGCCCTCTCGTAGGCTATCTCAGGCAGAGGAAGGGCAGCAACAAAGATATTTCTCATGACATGGAGGGCTTCAAGCTCTCCGGAGGATTTGGGGGGTCTCTACCAGAGCAGCCTCCCCACTAGAACCATCACTCAGCGCCGAAGACACCAGCCAGGCAAAGCAAACCCTC
>NW_009704860.1:0-6892 GCF_000703405.1 Apaloderma vittatum
GGCTGTTTAGTCTTAAAAGGAGATGGCTGAGGGAGGATTTTATTAACGTATACAAGTATCTCAGGGGTGGGTGTCAAGGGGAAGGAGACAATCTCTTCTGCAGTGGTGCCCAGCACTAGAACAAGAAATAATGGATTTGAGTTAGAACATAGGAAGTTCCACCTCAACATGAGGAGAAACTTCTTTCCTGTGAGGGTGACAGAGCCCTGGCACAGGCTGCCCAGAGAGGTTGTGGAGTCTCATTCTCTGGAGACTTTCAAAACCTGCCTGGATGTGTTCTGTGTGGCTGCCCTAGGGGATCCTGCTCTGGCAGGGGCGTTGGACTAGATGATCTCTAGAGGTCTCTTCCAACCCTTGACATTCTATGATTCTATCTGTCTGTAATTCATCTAATACTGCCTATTAGTTTTACAGGATCTGTAGCTTGTGTTAAAGTTTGAGAATGTACGATGTTATCATTAAGAATACTTCTTCAAGATTGGATCAGTGCTCTTGCGTAAAGCTGATTTCTTTCGTTCATTTTTGAAGAAAAATCAAATCTTGTTATGTTTCTAATTCATCTGAAACAGTTTGAAATACTACACCATAGAACAGAGGCTTAGTTTTCTTAAGGACAATTTTAACGGCACCCTGATTTCTAGCAGCAGTTGCTTAATAAATGGTCTGACATTTTTATGTATGTGGGTGCTTACTGTATGCTTGCTGTAATTCTGTTTATTGAGGTATATTCTTGGGCTAGATTGACTGCTTTGGCAGGGGGATTGGACGAGATGATCTTTCAAGGTCCTTTTCTGTTATTCTGTGTGATTTGTTCAAATTTCTTCACTTTAAGGAAGTACATGGTAAACGTTATGTTCAGTATTTGCATTTCAGCTGATATGTTCTCTGTAGCTGGTTTTTGTTGTTTTGTTTTTTTTTAAAAGAATCTCTTGTTTTGAGTTGGCTTGGGGAAGCAACAGTAAATATTAGAGCAAAAATTATTTTGACTGGATGAAAAGTGCGCTAGCGGTATGTCGAACAGGTCCCCAGATGTTCAATGAATGCAATTGTGTATAGTTTAAATAGTAATCTTGTATGTGTATATGAAGATCAACTAATGCTAGGTAACATAACAAATAATATTTGCCTTTCACTTTCATTTTCTCGGGTTTGGGAAGAAAGGAGTCTTCCCTGCGCTTCTACATATCAGCTGTGCTTACATTCATTTAATTCCAGTCAATAGGGGCTGTTGCACATGTGGATCAGAGCCCAACATGCAGCTTGGATGTGGCCATTACACTCCACAGAGGGATAATGTCTCATCTGTGTGGCTACAGCTGGTTCACAACATCTGGTTTTGGAATGTGCATGTGCACCCAGATGTTGCTACTGAGTACAGAATAGAGTAGGTATTAATTTCGGAGTCCCGTCACCTCAGCCCTTCTTCAGGATCTTAGAAGGCAACTCTGGAATATGGTTGAGTTTGTTTGCTGATTTTTAAAGTGAGTGGTTTTATAAGTGAGTTGCAACGTCCATTCATCCATCCATTCATCCATCCATCTTTCTATCTATCCTATCATTGCCTCTACTGCATTCCCTTGGCTGGCTTAAGAATTCAGAGACAGCTACAATATAATGGTAATAGGGTTTAGTCACAAATAGCTGTTTGGTTTTTTCAGTTATATTCATTTCTTTCAATCATCATTTTGCAGGATGTTCATTGCTTTGAAGCTTGAAGTCCACCCTAAAAGATATTTCGTAAAGTGTTTCATATTTCTGGTAGTAGCTTGCATTTGGGTAACTCCTGCCCCTGCTCTAGTGAAATCCTTTATAAAAAGGCAGTTCTAAACTTGCTGCTTACTGTAATATATGCTATTCTATGTACTAGTGATTTATTATATTTACTGTTCCCTCAAGTATAAGTGTTTCCTTATAAATAGCGTATGAGTAGCTGATTAGCTCTAATCCTTAAACTTCCCCACTGGCAGGTATAAAAGATGCAAAGAAATATCGATGAGTTGTGTTCACTAAGGCACCACAAATGTTTTTGCCATGTATGAGGAATTCCACTGGAGTTGACGATTGGATCTAGTCATGTGGAAAAAATTACATGATGAACATATGCAAGATCAAACCATTGTCATTAATTCAAAGCTTGGAAAAAGAAAACATCTAGCAAGATTACTTTTTTCCTCAAACTTTTGATTATATTCATAAAATGTAAAATTAAGTTCAGCAATTGTATTCATGCTTGTTATGGTAGTTGTGCCTGTCTAGCTATAAAAATAATTTACTGAATGTGAATTGCTTTCTTATCTAAAAAAAAAGAAATTAATAGTGGTTGGAGTGTAATAAAGCTTATTTATGGAAAGTAGTATTTGAAAGATAAAAGCTGATCATACTTTCATATTTCGAGCATTATTTTCTTTCTTTCTTTCAGTGCCTTTTCTGAGCTGTGTGTAGAAAACTGGACTTGAATACCATTTACAGTAAAATACTGATGGATAGATACAGAAATCTGTGCTGTTGATAAGAATTTCGAAATAATTTTATAATGACTGTAACAAAAAAATGCTTCTGCCTTTTTGCTAAGGGAGAAATGGTCTTTCCCACAGTTCACAGAATAATTGAACAATATTGGATGTACTGTAACATAGAGTTGTAGAATATGTTCAGATGTAAAGACAGAAGTGTGAAAAGGAAATCAGTGTTGAAAGCCATCTGTAAGAAAAAAAAAAAGCTTAGAAACTGCCTTTCTGTGTATCTTTTTTTGTGTAGTAGAAGGATGAATACAAGGGCTCCAGCACAGTAACTCTTCTTTGATGATTACCAAATGTGGCTAAATATTTTTTTTCATACTGTTGTGCATTAGTATTTTATTTTATAAGTCTGCTAGATAGATATCACCTGATTTTTACTTCATATAAAGGTATTGAAAAGGGATGTTTGGAAGATTTTTCACTCTACCAGTCAGAACATGAAGGTGTAAACAACAAAGACTGCAGTTTAGTTTTCATAAGCACTACAATGTACTGCCTCAGTTTGTCCTTCTATGGTACGCCTGAGATCTCTTTTTGAGGTGCTCCTCAAAATTTAGGATGTGTGTGGTGTTAGTGGTGGTTGTTCAAACAGGTTGGTTTTCCTGTCATTCACTTAAACTCCTGGTAGACAAACTCTTAATGCTTCATTGACTATGCCCTGGGGCTGGCTTGTTACAAAGCAATATTGGAAAGATATTGGCTTTATATTCACGTTGTTAGCCCCTAATTATCAATAGGAGTGGACGTTTACTTTTTCAGAGAAATACATGAATACTGTGCCATTTTCTCTCTCCCTTCACGTTAATCGGAGTTCATGTGTTAGTTTTTCATGCAAAAACATTCTTCAGTGTCATGTAAGCATTTACATGTCTGATAAAGTACAGATAAAAGTAGCAGATTCTTAACCTTTTTATCGGTATTGGATTCTCAACAGAACTAATTTCTATTTTCCTCTATTTTCTCCTTGTGCCCCAAAAGAAAAATATCAGACATGGCCTTTCAAATTACTTGTCTTTGGTGTGGCTAAGCAAGCGTGGTTTTAAGAGACACCTATATGCCAATAATTTTCATTACTTTACATGACGGCAAACGATAACACGTTTAAAAAACAACAACAAAGTATTTAAAAAATGAAACAATGACAATGGGAAATTCATATGCTCTGAAAATTCTCATTACACTTCCCTTTCTGGCACACACTTATGTTGCTACTAGGAACTTGATCCTCAAATAGAGAGAAGAGAATATAACAAACTGCGCAATGGCACCTTGATGCCAAGATGGATTCAGTGCAACCATTTATTTTTTTGTTGTTATTCCTGGCACTTTTGGGAAAAATGATTTCATAATGCCTGAAATATTTCTGAGCAGAAACAAGATTACCACCAAGATTTCTCTCGCTCTCTTTCATGCGCTCTCTCTCTTCCTCTCTCTTTTCCAACTTTTAATTATTTGTATGGGTTGAGGAGCTCTGCTTAGAGCTTGTGTTATACATCATACTGGTAAGCAGTAATTTTTTTCCCTGTGTGTACTTAAAAAACCCCCAAATAATAGAAACATAGTATTATGTCCTCTTCCAAGAGTTGTGTTTACAGTTGCCTGTGTTTTTAAACCATGGGGCTGCAGCCTTTATGGAGATAAATAATTGCTATTGGTAGGGTGCAGAGAAGCTCATGAGACGCTAAACCAAACTTTGGACTTACTGAAAATTTTAAGAGTTGTCATTTTGTCAAAGTGAGCATTGAGTGTCTGTTGCATTGGAATCCTGATAAGCATTGTACACTAGAATTTCTAGATGTATGAGCAGCCTGTTGGTCTGACCCCCTGGATCTTAAAGGCAGGTTTTTTTAAAAACTAACAAGATTATCTAATAGAAAGTTTTAAATTATGATCTCTTGAAAGTAGGGCCAATTTGAGCCTGACTTCTTTTGTGATTAAAAGCTGTCTCCTCGTTGTGCTCTACTAAATGACTGTAAAAGTCAGTGGGTGGTTTGGTTGAAGAGCGAGTAGTGGAAAACAAGTGCATTCCTGTGGTAAGGTGATGGGAGAAGGAAAACGAAATAAAAGAAATGCAAGGGGAACCATTTGGCGGCTGTTGGAAAAACAGTGGCTTTGGCCTTAATGAATTCTGTGGTTTTGAGTTTTTTTGAACGTGGGGTTGTTTTTTTTTTTAAATAAACTGAGCCCTGAGGGAAAAGGATGTGATCCAGACAGTGGTTATTGTGTTGATTTTTGAGTAGAAAGGTCAGCAGCTTGCACCCACCAAAAAGATTTCGGTTAGAAATGGTTAGATGTGTATTTACACGTGGATGGAGAAAGCAGGAGGAAGAGGAGCTTCGGTAATTTCTCTGTCTGCAAACAGCTGTGGAGCCTCTGGAATCACCCTTTGCAGAAATAGATGTTGCAATGTTCAACATGAGGTTTCGAGAGCTCACCTAGCATCTGCTTTCTGTCACAGTTAGGGAAGGGCTAGAAGGAATGGTCTTGGATGTAACTGGAGTGGTCAGTGATTCAGCTCCTGAAAACTGAACAAAGAAACACCCAAAACTGACCAAAATCAAATCAGTTCTTCTCATCAAGACCACTTGACTACAAAGAATGCACCATAAACATAATGTGATAATTTGGTGAAAGGACTATGCTGTCTCTCACAGCCACATTTCATATCAAAGAGTAGAGAAACTCTATAGGAAAGCTTCTTTAAAAAGAATTACAGTAGCCAGATCCAAACTATAACACGGTCTTAGGAAAAAAAAAAAAAAGAGAGAGAGACTTCCGATAAAATACTTGTCATGTTTGGCAGTTTTTCTCCGTGTCTTTTCCATGAAACATATTGATGGTTTTCAGCTAGGTAATGTAAATAGATACCTTCTCTGCAAGGAGGGGAGAGATACTACTAAGATGCTGCCTTCTGCCACTCCATACTGTCTTGAAAGAGAAGTGACACAGGCAAGGCAAAAGTAATAATATTATACGAAATGTAAGAATGTCTATAAGCAAACAAGACCCAGCTTGAAGAATCTACTTTTGTTCTCTGACAATTATGTTTGTGCTTTGCTTTTGAGATGGGTGCCCTTGTCTGAAAATTCTTACTGCACTGGAATTTCCCAGCCTTCCAGAACCAAAGTCTTCTTCTGTATGCAATTCAGCTCTTTGGAATTTTCTTCCTTTATAAAAAGAGTACCCACTTCATTGGTTCTAGGTGCATTTTTTCCTTTACTTCTGCAAACATCTATTTACAAATACGGTTTCAAATAAGCAGTATTACATTCAGAGAGATTGTGTCCAGAAAATAACTCTCTAGATAGCTTCACATACATATTTCTTACAGTAAAAAAGTATTTCTGTGCTGTTAATTTCTCAGGCTTAATATGATTCTACTTGCTCTCTAGCTTTCTCATAAACACATGGATTACTTAGACCTCACTTTAAGATTTTAATATCCTAATCTAATTGCAGAGGGCTACCTAGTAGTGATAATACCACCTCCAATGATTGTTATAACTCTTCAAGCTGTAACTATGTATTAGGCTTTAGACAGTGTTAACAACTTCCTTGAAGTACCTGCAAAAATCTTTCAGGATCGCGAAGACCTTTTTATTGCTTCCTTGATGCAAAAATATTGCCAGGGACTTCACTTAATGACAGCCTATCAGTGTGACACTTCAGTTTATATTTCTTAATACCATTCAGGTAGTAATAAAGCATGAGCGATTGAAAGCACAAGGCCTAGCTATTTATCCTGTTCTGTTCTTGTAATTTACTTGAAATTAGGTTTAGCCACTACTTGAATAGACTTCCAAAGAAATTTGTATTAGCTGAAGAGAGTTTAGAGACAGTGTGGTACTCTTACATCTCTTATTAGTACTGAGTGTCGCACAGTGGTGCTCCTGTAATTTTTGTGAGTTTTTTCAGTTTGATCTGATTTTTTACTTTTTTTTTTTAACCTCTTCCACCTACTTGTGTGGGAGTGTTGAGATGGTGACCGAAATGACGTATGACTTGCTGCAGGATTGACACGCTGCTTTGACCAAATTAAAATTGGAGAATTGCTCTTAGTCCCTGTAAATTCCTTCCTAAACACTGCATTTTTTTGCTCTGCAATAATGCCTTTGGTTTACAGCATCCATTAATTAACTATATTTGAGTTGTTTATCCTGCATTTGCATTGGTAAGGATGTCATTGCTATTCCGTTGCCCAGTCTTAGGCAACATCGGATATATTTTATTATTGTTTGGGATCTTTACGTAAAAGATGTGACTAAATGTCCATTCATTATGTCTCATTTTTAACTGTAGGAAGGGAAGCTGTAGCAGTTGTGGCACTGGAGTTTGAAAGCACAACTGAAATCTTTAAGAAAGAGAAGGGAAAG
>NW_009704860.1:6923-22569 GCF_000703405.1 Apaloderma vittatum
ACAGTTATAGGCAGAACAATTACAAAGCTCACTCAGGCATGACTCCTGTTTACCAAGAAAAATTCAATTAAGAATTACCAAATTACCTTCTAAATCTGGAAATTTTTAAAGATGTAAAACTTAGGGTTAATTAGCTTATTAAATACTAGGCTGAGGAGAATTCAAGAAAAATATTCTTGATTGTACTCGAAGTGCTTTGTATTTGAGATGAAACAATTTTATTAAAGGTAGGCAAGGAGAAGTAATTAAAGATATGGAAAAATGTGTGCATTTTGAATATAATCAATGGTAATGAGGCCAAAAGAAAGAGATAAGGTTAAGTACTATGCTGTGATCTACAATACTGTAGATTAAAAGAAAGCACTAGTAATGTAGCCTGTGTGCCAAGACAACTCCCTGAGAAGTATCTAGAAGCTAAAAGCAGCCATTCCAGGCCAAATGAAAACTGTAGTTATCTCAGCATGTTGTGTCTGACAGTACCCATTAAGGAATGTGATGATGTTTCTTGGATCTATTCTCCTGCCTTCCAATGTTTTAGTAGTCAGAAATTATATTTCAGGTGCAGGCAGAATTTGTGGGTTTGGTAGCTCAATAGCTTTTGGAGACCTTACACTCTTTTGCTATTTGCAGTTTCTAGTGGTGAGAAAGTTTAACCGTGTAACAGATAAATCTCTTTTTTTTTTTTTGCTTCACACACCCGATTGGATCATTTTATTAAATATCACCTAGTTCTTTGGTTTTGCCTATCATGTTTATATTTGACCTGCTATTGTGGAGCCTCACCTGAGAGCTGCTCTGGGCTTTGGACCTGCCACCTTCTCCTGTATAGTGATTGCATCTATGTCTGTAGTAAATATGTGGGTATAGGAGATATGAATAAAATGCACAAAAATGTCTCTTCTGGTATTCCAGGTATCAAAAAGGATTTGCAAGCAGTGTTCAAGATATGAATACACCATGGATTTATACAGCGATAGTGTTTTCTCTGGTTTTCTGTGCTTTTGCTACAGGTTCTTAATATTTAGGTTTACCTCTTAGCAGCGTAATCCTGTCCTGGTAGGACAGGCAGCAGGTCTGCGCATGGAAGAGATGCTGAGAAATTGCTTGGTGTAGTGCTCAAATCTGGAGGTGATGGGAACTACAGCAAGGTAAAGCCACAAATTTCACAGGAGCAAGCTGTTTCCATGTTCCACTTCAAGTATATAATTGTTAATATGGGTAAAGAATGTCATTCAGGTGGTGAATGTAAAAATGGGAAGTAAACATTCTTAAGTGTTCTTTCCAGAGCTTAGGTTGTGGTGTCAAGTGGTGATGTGTTTGTTTTGGCCTTGGTTTTCTTCCCATAGACATTTATTTTTTGCGTTTGTTTTTTATTTGTTAAACCTTCCAGACTAGAATCTACTCCCTCATTAGGCCTCTGTCTAAGAGGAGCAGAGACTTTCTCTTCCACCTTACCAGCTTGCGAAAGGGACTGGTCTAGTTACTGAGTTTATATTATTTTAGCTCTCTAGCTGAAGGGGAACCCTTCAGCTGCCCTAGATGTAAGCAAGTGTAACAAACAATATTTAGATATTTCAAAGGACTTGCTCATATCCCATCCTTTTCCTTGTCCTTTCCAACTTGAATTTTATTTGTGACAAAGTTTACCAACGAGTTTCACAGGCAATCCCTTATCTTTGTCTACCTTCTGTATGAGAATTATTGATTTCCCCCCTGCTGCCTCATTTTTAAAGAGATCATTTTCTAGGGTTTCTTGGTTATTTCGAAGTAAAACATATCCTTCAGAGCATCAGAAGCTTCACCTGACTGTATCTTTCTAGTTGCTCTTGAGTCAGCATTTGGATGCCACTCTGCATTTGGGAATGTGTTTTTTGACTACAACTAAAATAAAAGAAATATTTGTTCATAGAAAAGCATATTAAAGAGATAAGTACCTCTGGCTTCTGTGCTCTGAAGTTCTGGTTATTATGCACATGGCCAATACTTAGTCAATAATCCTCATTAACCTCATTGAGTAGAGGTGACAAGAACTAGGTAGTGGCAACTAGTTGTTTTCTGGTAGTATTTTTAAATTCTGCAGTTCAAGAGTTTGTGTTGATGACATGGCACTTCTATGTTCAAATTGTAGAATTGAAAGTCGGCTTTAAATCTACCCTGGGAAGTTATTTGACAAGTATTTTTGTGTTTGAGATGACTTACAGGAAATAATTTTTAAGATTACATTTGATGTTGAAAGACAGTCTAATAACTGAACTATGAGTTCTGTTGTTTTTTGGTTTTTGTGTTTTTTGTTTTTTGGTTTTTTTTCCTTTAACAGATTCTGAGGGAAGGAATGAATTCTGCAGTCACGAACAGCCTAATGTGTAATCTGCTGAAATTTTTCCTGCTGGAAAATTTCAAAGGAAAACCCTTCCGGAGGGAAGAGGTGCTTGCTGTGAGGTGTATTTCTTGGTGCTGCTGGATCACCTGGACCATTTTCCTCAGCCTCCTGTCTCTGCCTTAGGAGGGGCTACAGGTGTTCGAGGAGGAAAGAAATGGATGTTTGGCACACAGACTGAAAAATACTTATAAAGGTGGTTCATATTTTTCTTTATTTAGAGAATATTACCTGGCTTTATTCACTAAAATTTGTGAAAATTCAGGCTGAAGTGACACCGTGCTAGGTGAAACGTAATAGAAATCTCACATCAAGTTGCTAGTAGTTCCTTTTCTGGCTCGCTTTCAGCTGTGCCTGTGAGCGCAAAGGAATGGCATGTATTTATACATTTGTAAATAAGATCCCACACATTTTCCGCTTGAGAACATGCACTCGGACCTTTTATGGTCAGGAAGGGGTGTTTCCCTCTGTCTGTGAGCTACGCAGAGGACTACACATTTCCAAGTATGCAGTTCAGAAACTTAGAGATAATACTATGTAAACTTGAGTTTAAATAAAGAAGTTTAGGGGATTAAAGTCAAAAAAAGTATTTTTTTCTCTTTTTTTTCCAGTAGAAATGTACTTTGGGATAAACAGATTTTGAAGTCCATGTTCTTGCTCAACTGAATTGTCTCATTCAGCTTTACTTCTAAAAATAACAGTTAGATCAAGCTCTCATGACTGTGTTTCTTCTTCTCAAAATGTCTGTTTATCAAGAGAGATTCAGTTTATAATGTCTTATTAGGATATCCAGGACTTATCCAGAACTCTTTCTGGAGATTCAGTGCCAACTGATCACAATGGATCAACATGTTCTAGCAATCATATTCTTAGAATATATAATAAAAAAAATACAAAACAAAATAAAAAAAACAAAAAACAAATCCCACCTAGATGGCATGAAAATATTTCAGAAATAGTAGCTACTCTCAGGTCTGCTATTTCATTTATCCAAAAAAAAAAATCTGGTTCAATTTGACTGATCTCCAACCCCGTAAGATGAATGCAGGACACCTAAATGTCACTGCTAGTAAAAAGTACTGTTGTACTGAGTAAAATAGAAGGAAAAAATGCAATAGTTTACTTATAAAATAATTTGTCTTTAAAATACTAGATCTTATATCTTTTATGTAAAATGGTGAACTGTTTTAGGGGAACTGTAGTGTGCACTACAAAATATGTGGCCAGGTGGGGTTTAATTCTCCTTTGACTATATCACTTTTTGATCATCAGAACTTTGAAGACTGCAAATAATCTGAAGTTGAACAATTTTAAACACTTGAAATACACTACAAAAGCTACCTTTTGTAGCTATTAAAAATTCTTTTCAGTGCTTATGCCGTGATGCATACGGTGCTCCATTCTGGCTTTTATACTTAAAGTTTTTAAAATAGATTTTCTTTAAACCAATTGCTTACTGTCTGAAGCAGAAAAAGCTTTAATACTTGCTGATAAAGAGGAATGTCTACAGGAAGAAGAATAATCACTTGATAATTACTACCAAAGACAGGTTTAAAAATTTTCACTTAGTTTCGCAAAGATGCATTGCACTGAAAGATCCCAGACTTGCCATTGAAGTGTTTTTCCATTTCTAGACTGTTTAATTAGGTCAAAATAAAAGCACAGCAAGCTGAACATTGTAATAACAGTATGTGTCGTTGTAGGTGACGGGAATATATATTGGATTGTAACTGAACGTGTAAGACGTGTAAAAGCGCCACAATTCAAGGAAAGCTTAAAGTATTTAGGAAGCTTGCTATTCCTCTACTTTGAAAGGATGAATTGTGTGTGATCGCCAGTTCCCTTTAATTTAAGCTACCTTTAGTTGTATCATTCTGTAAAGGCAGAATTTGTGCATTCTTCAGTTTAGATCACAGAAGCCTCAATTTATGGTCAGTGGAGAAGTCTATAAAGGGTCTGGCTAAAAATTTTCTGGGAGGATCTATGTAAATTCTCTGAGTCAGACCATACAACTAGGAATTCAGACAAGAGTTAAGATTACCTTGCAGATGCTTTCCTAAGATATAGAGCTTTCTCTCCAACGTCAGGTTCTTGCATTAACCAATGTTTATGTAATCTTTGAAAATATGTATTAAAATAATTCTCAGGCTAGGTACTACTTGTATTTATTAGTTCTTGCACAGGCAAAACTATAAAGTTTTGTTGTAATGTAGGTTCTTTTCTTAATAAGGAATAAAGAATTGTCTATAAAATGAACTTTTTTGGAACAGGGATGAAAGAAGTTGGAGGAGGCAATGAAGTGATACGACACACTGCTGGTTGCATGAAAGCATGAAGAATGAATTTGCCAAATTTGTACTATTGATGCTTTACTTTTACATGCCAATTTCTATATTTTTGCCTAACTTACATATGTGGAAGTCAGGAAAATTTTATGAGTAAGAAAACAGTTACATGATTATCTCTTGCCTTAAGATAAGCCAAGAAAGGAATTCCTGTTTCAAAGAAGTAAAAATTGGTGGCATAATACTTTCTAGGGCACTTGGCTCTTCATTACTTAGTGCAGGCCTAGAAATCCCAGTGTCACTAGTTAATTAGTGGTGTAATCCTGAACTCTGTTCAGCCAGAGGCAAGCAAAGCTATTACTTAAGTGGAAATAAGTGAGCAGGATTAAAACAGAGAAAATTGGGCCTCAAGGGGATCAAGTGTATTCTTAGAACTCAGTTATTGTCACTTCATGTGTTTAATTATTTCATGATTCACAGGGCATTCCATGTGCAATTATCTGGAGTTACAAATAACTAATCTGCAAATTTTTCAGTTAAAGCTGCCTTTTATTTTGATGGGAGACTAATATATGTCTTCTGTGAAGTCTCACTCTACAGACCAGGACACTGTTTTTCTCTTTTCCTTTTTTTCTTAGTTTTGTTTTTCCTGCTGCTTCCTATCAGATTAGTTACCTTTTGGTCTGGTTTTCCATTTCTAACCTTGTGAAGTTGTTATTGGTAGCCCATTATATGAGTTATTTTCTGTTCTGTGTGATTTTTTTTTTTTGTAGTTGATGTTGGTCAGTGATGTCATTGTTGTGGTCAGGAGGATGACCTAGCTGACTTCTCAAAGACTTTTTTGATCATTTTCCTATGATTCCTATTAAACTTGCTCCTCAGTTAGCCATACACCGTATCATGGAGCTAATGGGTGTTTTAGGTGAGAATCACATCCGTGACTTGCTAGATAGGAAGCAATTCTCTTGAGTTAGATATCATGAGCACTTTGATCCTGACCAGGAAGCTCTTCAGGGTGACTGTGCTAAAAGTTCAGCTGCTGCTCAGGTGCTTTTCTAGATCAGGGTCAGTGTGTCGAGTACCTTGCAGCTTCAGATTTGTTTCTTCTGACCCAGTGAGTAGTGATGGATGAATTGTAAAGGTTAGTTACAGTAAGGTGTCTTGAATTAGAAACCCAGGCATGTTACCTGCATAGTCAAACTCATCACAAATCTACAGGCTACAAAATAGTAATTTGCACCTACCTACCTGCGCAAAGTGTCAGATTGGTCATTAAACTGGAGAGCCCTGTTGGTTTTGCATCTTATCTGTGCTTTTTTATGGTCTGTCAGCATGTAACATCAGCGTTGTAATGTAATGGTTTAAATAAGCAAAAGTATGTTTGGTTATTTAAAGGCCACCTCTTGGTTTGAATGATAATGAAACAGATGGCATCATCTATTACTACTGAAGCTGAAAATGTGGTATATCAAGAATAAAGGAACAAAACCCCACAGTTGTGGAGTCGTCAATGAAAAGCTCCAAAGACAAAACCTTTCTGTGATTCAAAGCCTCGTTAAAAATTCCGGTCACTCTAGAGCTGATAGGAAGGCTATATTTGTAAGCCTGGGATATTGGTGGGAGCTGGGATTGTGGTGGCACTAAAGGGTTAAAGTTCAGTCTTTTATTTTCAGATCTCTTCACCTTTAAAGCAACAAGTCACTAGTTTAATGTTCCATGATTGTTGGTTTTAGCCTGAAATAATGAAAGGAATGATTCTTAGTTGTCAGATGCCTGAAATTGTTTGCATCATCAAAAAGGCTTAATGCAATTTTTGTGATGACCATGTATGCAGTTTCGTTGTTCTTTTCAACAGCAATGTGATCTGCTTTTGAGTACAGCTGCAAGATAGTCTTAACAGTCTTTTTATTGTCATTGTGGTTAGTTATCAGAAGTCTTGCATTTGAGTGAGGAGAAGGTAATCCAAAACCTTCCTTAATAACAGGAAATATTTGCCATTTCACCTCCAATACAAAAGAATTCATGTTTGCTGAAAAGCTGGGTCCTTCTAAAGGTCAGAACTGTGCGGCTGTTGCATCCTTTGCTTTCATGACTCCTTTCAGTTTTGTCTGTTTAGAGTCAACCTCTCTTGCATTCCCAGCAGATAGTGATTGGTTTTGATTTTTGTGGTGTGGGTGGGCTTTTTTGATGTGTTGTAGTTTTTATGTTTAGCAGGATACAGAAAGACAGTATGAAATAGGATTTTGAAGTTTTTGTACAGGAAAATTGAAGTATTCCTTTTAAACTGATGAGGCGAAGAATGTGACAGCACATCAGTAAGATAGACTCAACTCAAGCAGATTTTATTGCCAATTTTATATTTGTAATAGTATCCTCTATTACTTCTCAAATTCAGGGCTAAGGTTATTAATTTAGTAAAACTGTTGTGAAACAGAAGGATATTTTTGAACTGAATCAGTTCAAAGCTAGAGTAATTGATGGAGGCATTTTCTTTTGTCTTCCTATGTTGAAGTGCATACAATACAAAGAATGGGCATGAGAAAAGGTGTTTGACCTTGGTTTGAAAGTCTCCTTCAGCCTCTTAAATTTCGCAAGTTTTTTTTCCTGTGATTCTGGACTAGATACTTATGGTCATTTTTGAGTAGCACCTTCACCATCGTAAAATGATGGTTCTATGTTTGGCTGCTGAGATTTAATCTAACCCTGGAAAGAGCTAAAGTCTCTTGATACTCTTCCTATTAGTAGTTGCTGACGACCTAAAAAGCTCGGCTCTTGTGCGTATCCAGCAATACTGTGCTCCTGGCAGGCTGAGGTGGTGCTTTGTCATCACGTGGGCTCTTTCCAAACACAGATGATGTTCTGCTGCTGAACTTCACGTCTGGGCTTTAACTGGGAATCAGACTGTACTTTATGCATATTTACGTAAATATGTCCCCCACGAAACACAGCGGCAGTTCCTCTTGCTTGCAGTAAAGGAATCTCCTGTTCCTTTCTCAGGCTTAGCTCAGGATGGGAGAGGCACAGGATTTTTCTGAGGGATTTCAAACCTTCTGTCTGACATTCCCGGAGAAAAGCTGTGGCGTGGCATTTAAGGATCGCTCCAGGAGGATGTCATTTGATGAATATGAACTCATCTCTGAGTGGAATTACACCAAGGCTTAAATAGTCTTGGTGTTTGTTAAGTTACAGTGTTGTTGCTTAAGAAGCAGAGTAGCAGAAGTACCTTTTTCTTTTTTTCCTTTTTGTTCTTTTTTTTTTTGAGAGGGCTTTTTTTTGTTTATTTTCTTTTTTAAGAAATGATCTCTAGAGAACTTTTGGAAGGAGACTGACTTATGAATCTATCAGCTTTGCGTGGAACACTGAAGCATTTGAAAGAAGGACTTCCTTCAAAAACAAGCAAACAGGCAAAAAACCCAACACCAAAAACCTCAGCAGAGAAGCACATCTTCCTCCACCTCAGTGTTTTATTTTCTTGAGTCTGCTTTAAGTCTTTTCATGATAGGCACACTGGGAATGTGATTTTTTTTTTGGTATTGTTTAAATCCCATTTTTCTTTCCAGGAGCTAATTCTGCACCCAATATTTAGGAATTGCAGTGCCCATGGAATTTATTTGTTTTTTGGTAGTTTTATATTTTCATAATATGAAATTCTACATTTTTTTGGTTCTTCTAAAAATTGATAATAGTAACTTTCTTTAAAAACAACAACACAAACCCCCCCCAAAAAAACACACATACTTTTCTGGCATTATTTTAGGTAAAAGTAAAATCTACACATTTCATTTCACATTCACATTTTTGGATTACCTTCTCCTCACTCAAATGCAAGACTTCTGATAACTAACCACAATGACAATAAAAAGACTGTTAAGACTATCCTGCAGCTGTACTAAAAAGCAGTGAATTTCATTTAGTGAATGCTAATCTGCTGAAAAAACAGTCTGTACTGAGAAAAAGTGTACTGCTGATCTGTGCAACATGACTTTAAGATCTTGGTTTTCAAGGAGCTTGTGTAAATACAATAAACCCTATTGTATATTTTAAATTTTAGACTGATAATTCATGTTTCGGTATCATTAGATAGTAAGCGTTGCTTTTGCTGGGCGCCAATTTTTTAATCATGTTATTCCACTTCACATATACTAACTTATGAAAATAGCTATACTCTAGTCAGAGGTGCTCAGTCAATACAACTTCTTGAATTCCTCATTGTGCCATTATTTCTCTTCCTCTCAGCCTTTTTTTTTTCTCTCTTATTTGAATAAAGCCTGCAGTGACCTATAACCTGAGGCCCATTGACAGGAAGACTTTCAGAAATCTGTTTTACAGCTGATCCTTTATGCTTTATTAAGATCAACACTAAAGTAGAAAACTTAGAGAATTTTGCCTGTGCAAGAGATAATAAACACTACTTAATGCTTAAAGATTTTTACTGTCTTCAGAGACTGTATTTGTCTCAAGAATTCATCAGATTTGAAGAGGATTTGATAGAGCTCTTGTTTCTAGAAACACATGTGCAAAATAAATCTATGAATTATAGTAAGTGTATTTATAACAGTTTGGATGCAGAGTATGAAATAATTCTGTGCTTAATGTTAATGTTAGGATGCAATGATATGTCTTGAAGAAGTATTATAACTTTGAATGTGAAATAATGAAGGCCTCTTATTTAGGCATCTAATGGAGGTAAAGCAGCAAATGTAGTCTTGTTTTTCTGTTGTATGAGCATACTGTAATATAATATATGTCTTGTAAACTCACAGATGTAAATGTGGATATAGAGCGTTATACCTTATCAACTTCACTAGGCATATCAGCTGGAGGACAGATCCAGAAAAAGGATGTTCTGGAAGCTGTGGCTTGATGGCTTTTCTGATGATCTATTTTCATTCTAGGGGCGGGGGGGAAAAAACCAACATTTTTGGCCTAACGTAAGTGGAAAGAAAGCAAACAAGTATTTCTTGTTGCGGCTTTCAGGATTTTGATTTTTTACTCAATGTGAAGTTAGAAACACAGACAGTTCAGTTGAACTCAGGACTGGAGTTGTCTGTCATAGAGTTATACCAATTTAAAGCTGAAATTAGTTTCCAGAAATTTTGAAGTCTCAGTGGATAAGAGGGTTGTGACTTCTGGTGAAGGTGATATGTAACTCCAGTTTCCAGCTGTTGCTTTCAAATTGTCCAGTTTGCCTTGGTGTAAGTATCACTGACTTGTAAGATTCTTCTGCATGTGTTTTGGTTTTTTTTCTTTTTTTCTTTTTTTTTTTCTTTTTCCTCTACATACAAGTCTGTACCAATTCTGTTGTCTTATTTGGTCAGTTTTGTAAGTAGAAAAGTGTACTGTTAGTATGATGATCTTATTAAGAACTGGAGCATGGATAAACATGTAGATCTTCAGTGACCACAAAACTCTAATTGCATGACAAGTATATGAAAAATTGAATTTTCATGTAAGCAGCTTGTTCAAGGCCGTCATAGCCAAGTTCTCATGGAAGCTGTCTATTCCATAAGCCCGTTGTATCGTACCATAAAAGGAGAAATCTCTAAATTGAGGAGATGTTAAATGAGAGAAATAAAGAGAGAGATGTAAAATGCAAAAGCCGTTTAGTTTATCATCAAAGCCATGCTGCCAGCGCTAAAATATCTCAATGACACAGAAGAAGAGTGAATGTTGTCCCGTGCATGTGGCACTGGGAAGCGCTGTTCCATTCAGCCTTTGTACTCCTGGCTGATAAAACGGACAAGCTCCTCTTGGGTCATGTGTATTTAGGCAGAACCAGCCTCTGATGTTTGTGTACACTTTTGTGCAAATGACAGGATTGTTCACAGCCAGTGCGGTCAGTCCTGATGAAATGTCTGGCAGAGAGGATCAGCCTTAGTACTGAACTGCTGTGAATTGTGATCATGTTCATATCTGTGTAACTAGGAGATACCTCATGTGCTGTGCTCTCTAAGGTCGTGTCTGCCCTACAGGTTTAGGCAGTATTCAGAACACCTCAGATCTTAAAATATCTGATGTTAGGTGCGAGATGAGTTTCTTCTTCTCTGCAGTGAATACACTGAATTTTTCTCGTTGATGTTATTATTACCTTTTTTTAAGTCAGGAAGCTTTAGAGTATGACTGTAGTCTTGGAGCTCTATACTTTGCTGGTAATTAGAGCTGATCACAAATTGGATGATGTTTTTGGATCTATAAAGTTAATTGAAGGACTCTCATTGTCCCTCTTCTCTCCGTCCTGTCCCTTCCCCCATGTTTCCTATCTTTCTTTTCTGTATTTTTTTTTTTTCATGCTAGTTTTATTACTAAAAGTTAAGCTCACACAGGTGGTCCTGTCAGGCTATAAAAGTAGTTGCTTGAGCAATATGAGGAGACTGCCTGAATAATGCTGGTTTTTACATTTAGGGCTGATCTTGCTTAGAAACCCTGAGATAGGATGTGTGCAAGAGAGCAATAAATTACATGTAACTTGTAAAACATTCTGGAATATGCGAGGGATACAAGACCAGTCAGCAGCACAAATTTTCCCATGAAGGGTATGTTTTGAAGGTATCTGGCAAATTGCTTCATCAATCTTTGCTGTTTACACTTTAATAATGGTGATAGTTTACTTTACATATTATTTCTTTGGGTAAAGCCTCTTGAATGGTCTCCAGGATCATGTAACCAGTGGCTGATGGAGTTCCATTTCCAAACCTAGCAGCTTTCCAGCCTTAGAAGTAAAATTTGAAACTTGCAGAGGTATAAATTTCTGTCTTGCACGTTCACTTTGAACTGTTGCTTTAATTAACAACATGCTTAACATATGATGTGTATATTCTGTGTCCCATAAGCATGTGTTAAAAGGCTGGTTTTGTGTTCCTAAACTTTTACTGTCAGTAAAGTTTGCATTTTTTTAAATCGAGTGATTGTGGAAGAAGCTACTGGACATGTTCTGAAAACTGGCATTCATAAATGCTGAAAATAGTGGGATATTAAGAAACTGTGCTGATGGAGCAATCTTGCGATGTAGAATAGCTTGGACAAGTGAAAAATTAAGGACAGTAGTTTGCAGATACTGAAAGTCCGTGGAATTGGTAACATTACTAGACCTCACTACTTTGCCTTTCTGCACAGTATCTTATCTTGGTTGTAGGTACATCAAGAGACACTGTGGCAGTTGCCTGGCTATGGTGGAACTTGAGAGAGAGAAACTGATTTTGAGGCTGACACTGAAAAATAAAGCAAGAGATATGCTGGAGCATTACTTAGGATTTTGTTTTTTTGAACAAAAAGGAGATAAAACAAGGCTTGAAATTTTTTATTTCTTTTTCTCTTTGAGAAGGGGCTATGTGTGTATGTGTCAGCACATAAGACAAACAAAAGCATACACATGCATGTATATGAAATATTTTTATGCAAAATGCTGTGACAGTAAAACATGGGGTTTAGCTGACAGTTTTGAAACAAAACCTTTAAACAGGGCTAGGACCAAGCAAAGTTTTCAGAAATAGCAAATGTACTGAAGTGACAGGTGATATGTAATATGCTACAAATTTTGACACACACAAACTTAAATTTATGCATATGGTTGAGTCTTTAGCCCTATAAATATGTAAACACATACAAAACTAGTAATGCTTTTGAAATTAAACATTGTAAACCATTTCGTGCCAGATTGATTACAAAATCGTAATCTCTATCCCTGTAAAAGCAGGAATTTGCTGAAAGAACATGGATGAATCTTTAGCACTAGAAATCTGAGCAGTGTCCGTGTAATATTGTGCATGCTATTTGAATAATCCGTGAATTAGTCACACATTTATCAGCTTAATGTTGCTCTATTCAAAACTTTACACTGGACAGCAAACACTGGATCCCATAAACACTTTTTGCCAAAAGCTAATACGAGAAGTCTTACTGCCTTTTTCCTTTTTTTAAAAAAAAAAAAAAAAATGACCCCCCTCCCACACACCTCCTGCAAAATAGCAAAGGGATTTGTTAAAAATATTGAACTGGTTTTAAATTTTTATATGTCTGCATTAATCTCAGCTTTCACTAAAGTGCTGTTGTTGCATCATGTAGTCTGTTACTTGGAATTTAGATCCCGTATTGATTTGTTGTGGAAACTGTAGAGAAAACTAAACAGGAAATCGAAGCGTAGGGTTTTCTTTGCTAGACGGCCACTCTGCTTGTGTAAGATTTCCCTGGCCGCAAAGCACCAGTTTCACCATTTACCGAGCCAAGTCCTGTAGTTCTATAACTGCGTCTGGTCTGACGCTTGTGAGCGTTGGAAAGAAAAAAAGAATTGCAGGTCTGTGCTAGATATTGTTAAAGCCAATTCTTGTGCCAATGGCTGTAAAGATCAGTTCTTCTTTCACTCTGTTTAGTGGCTGCGGTTGTGCTCCGTGTGTGTTTGGCGCGAGGATCTCTTTATAGTGTCAGAATCATCCTAATTACTTCAGAAGCCCTAATGCATCATCAGATAGTTATTGCAATATAGTGTGTTAAGTTTCAGACTTAATGAGATAGATCTCGTAGTTAATGCCTATGACATAAAATCTGCAAAGCATGACAAGTACAGTAATGGATATTTATCTTTTTCGAGCTGATGCTGTTGCACCCTGCTCAGGAACCAGAAGCAGTGTCAAGGACACCTGACTTAACCTCACTGCCTCAGCAACTCACAGTGAACAAATTGCATCCTTGTCACCTTTGCAGAATAAAACACGGAATGGGTGTCTTGGTTTGATGTTTTTTTTTTTTTTTTCTCCTCCCTATCATTTTTCAATTAAACCTGGTGTTTCAATGTAATTTCAGGCTTGTTACAAGGACAAGGCTGCAGTGGTGCTGTTATTTTCTTTTTCAAATTTAATCATTTGGCTTTCTTCTGGAAGTAACAGGCATGATAATTTCAGTGTCACCCACTGTAACAGTGTCTGTACTATATCTCCTGCTAATCATAAAATACTCCGAATTGTGTATATTTGTCTATTAATGACAAACTTCTGACTGTTGAAACATATACCTCTCTTGTAGACTGTAGTTCCCCTGCTACTTCACATGTGCATGAGAAACTGAAGTTAATTCTCCTGAAGAGGAAGATGTGACAACACAAGATTCTGCTCTTCATTGGCCCACAAAAGGGTTTTTTCATTTCACTTCACTGGACTGTGTGTCTTTCCTTTCTTAGCTGTATGTCTGAAAGACCACGTGTGGTTTTTTTTAAAGCTATATATAACCTCAGATGAAGTAATTTTATAAACAAGCAAGTAAATAAAAAGAAGACTTGAAGAGAGACTGAGAGAACTGGGGCTGTTTAGCCTTGAAAGGAGACAGCATCTGAGGGGTGGGTGTCAAGAGGAAGGAGACAATCTCTTCTCAGTAGTGCCCAGCAATAGAACAAGAAATAATGGATTTGAGTTAGAACATAGGAAGTTCCACCTCCACATGAGGAGAAACTTCTTTCCTGTGAGGGTGACAGAGCCCTGGCACAGGCTGTGCAGAGAGGTTGTGGAGTCTCCTTCTCTGGGGACTTTCAAAACCCGCCTGGACGTGTTCCTGTGTGGCTGCCCTAGGGGATCCTGCTCTGGCAGGGGGGTTGAACTAGATGATTTTTCGAGGTCCCTTCCAACCCCTAACATTCTGTGATTCTATGATCAAGCCATCAGCTGTGTACCATGATTGTGAACACAGAGAATCCATCTCGATGCCTGCTGATACCATTGGGAGTCTTTTCCTTGACCCCAGTGAAAGAGTGATCCTGCTTATCCTGCTTTGGACCTCTTCTCAGAACATGACTCTGACTGAGGAGTCCTCTGCCGGTGTATTCCTCGGGAAGCAGAGATACAGAAAAAAAACATTTTTCCCTGAAAGATCCTAAGAGGTCTTTTTTTATTAAACAAAGCTGTAAGGATAGAAGTTGGCATTTAATCTCCATGCACTTTGGCTGACCTTAGATAGATAGTGGTGCTCAGCTCCTCTTGGCAGTGCCTTGGTTGTCACTTTTTTTGACCTGACTATTGTCATCAGCTTTTTCCACAGCAGAGACCCACCACATGCATCTTAGTAACAGGCCTTCAGTGGAGAAGCAGTGGTTGTGTGTTCTTAAGTAATGGATTTAATCTCCGCATAAATCCCAAGGTCTGTAGATAAACATTTCAGCTAAAGAGTGTGTTAAGCTCCAACTCTGTGCTCTCCTCATGCAAAAAGAGGCTCTTCTCACTGGTTCCAGTACAGACCCCGGAGAGACACCACTTGACACGAATCTTTTGCTGTGAAATAGGGTAGTTGCTTGAAGAAATTTGTGAGGCTGCTTACTAGAGATTTGATTCTGAATCCCAAAGTGCTTAAGAAGAGCTAAGCCGAATTCACAGCAGGAAAAATTTCTAGAGGGAGGTGTATTAGCAAGTGGTGCTGTGGTGGTTGAGTGTGGTTCCTGCACCTTTGTATATAAAAAGGTATAGACATATAGGGAAAAAGCGAGAAGCCGAGATGGAAAAGAGTGCAAAAACCCATCAGAGAGGATCTGGAAATAAGAGGAAAGGGATGGTTTATCAGTTCCTCTTCAGTGGAGGAATGGCAAAATGAAAGAAATGGCAGATGCAGAAGAGCAGACGCAGAAGATAAATACATCTGCTTGGGAAAGGCAAAATTCTAGAAAAACTGGGATGGCTAGGATAAAACTGAAACTGAGTGAAATAATTTGGTGTCATTCACTCTAGGGCTGTGGTTAGTGTAAGCCAAAGAACTTAGTCTGGAAAAAGCAGGTACACTGCTATACTGTGAAGCATCCCATTGACCAGGCCTGGTTTGAGAGTATAAAACAGTGTGCTAAAAAGGCATTTTTCATGTTGCTTAATATTTCTGTGTCTTCATATGGCAAATAGAGTTAAGCTTGCTTTCTCTCTTTTGTTTAGACCTTTTTTCAGAAACAAAGGATCAGGCAAGAACCAAGAGTGGTTTGACATGTAGTTCAGTTGCATTATTATTATTATTATTATTATTA
>NW_009704861.1:0-8646 GCF_000703405.1 Apaloderma vittatum
ATTCTATGATTCTGTGATTCTATGACTGCTCCCTATGCAAAGGACCCATGTTTGAACAGCTAGTAAAGAACTGCAGCCCATAGGAAGGGCTCACACTGGAGAAGTTTGTGAGGGACGCTTCCCTGTGGGTGGGACTCCAGTCTGAAACAGGGGAATAGTGCTCATATGCAACTGAAGCAGAGATGATGCACAAATTAGAACATAGGAAGCTCTACCTCAACATGAGGTGGAACTGTGAGGTAACAGATCATTGGAACAAGCTGCCCAGCGAGGTTGTGGAGTCTCCTTCTCTGGAGACTTTCAAAACCCACCTGGATGTGTACCTGTGTGACCTGCCCTAGGGGATCCTGCTCTGGCAGGGGAGTTGGACTAGATGGTCTCTAGAGGTCCCTTCCAACCCCTAACATTCTATGATTCTATCATTGTAAATTTGGGAAGCCATCCTATGGCATACACAGACCTATAGAATCCATCAAGGATTGGGGAATTCCATGAAGGTGGGAAATGCCTGTTTTATCTTGGCAAACACTGCCTCTTGTTCCTATTGCTCTCAGTAAGCCTGCGTTGCTTCAAGACTTGTAAAGGTGATGTCACATTCACAAAGGGCACCCTATACAGTGGTGTAGTACTTTATTGTGGCATTAGCTCAGGTCTGTGGAAATTATGCCTATGCTGGCATGGCGTTGCAATAGGATTGTATTACTTCTGATTCCCTAAACTAACTTATCTTGTGGCCGTTTTACTGTGCTATATGGCTGTAATAGTACCCCTAGATTACAGGATAAATATAGAAATTTAAAAAAATGTACAAATGTGGTATGAGATTCTACTCGGATTTATGATGCCTACAAACAGCAACTTTAAGCTAGAGCAGAATTGATATCTGACAACAAGATGTGAGAAAGAGAGTTATCTAGTAATTTTGGCCTGATTAAAAATTTAATTTGGCAAATTGCTGTATAGCTGTATCTTAACTCAATATCTTAAAATTCATGTATGATGATTGGCTGAGGTTGTTATTAACTAGCCAAAGTGCTCAGAATCATTAAATATCCACTGAGATTTTCATCATGAGAGACTCATTTCATAAATTTGATCTCATTCTCAAATAAATACCTCTTTTCTGATTTGCTGCTACTGTCAGAATTCTTCATCTCTATGTCATTACCAGTCATGGGAACCTGTTTATCTTCTGATGCTGCTTTTCATCCCAAATCCAAAGATTTCATCTGCTTCAGGAAGAAATAAACACATCTTAACAGTCATGAATCCCCATGAGAAATGTAGATCAAAGGGTAATAAATCCTATAATATTTAATTCAATTGATTATTGGTCAACAGTGAAGTGAGGTAAACATCCTTGTTTTTGGCAAAGAATTTAAGAGCTATTTACGTTTACAATTACGCCTGGTTAGAATTTTTGCTTAGCTATTCTACTCTTTCCTCCTCTTTGTTAATCACCTCAGCTTTGTCAAAATCTGGTTTTTAAGCTATTTCAGTTCTCTTTAATATCTTTCAATCAAGATATTTGAAATTAACAGAAACTTGTACTTAAGCTGTTAAACATACTTTGTCTCATTATTATGGAGACATGCCGAAGAGCTACCTTGGGCACAGCGAATACCACAGCTCTGATGAAAAGAAACAGAGAACAGAATCATGTGCTACCCACTAGTTGGGTTTTGCATGCTAAGATGGAAAGGGACAGGAGTACAAACCCTGAGAAACCTGGCAGTGAGATATGGGGAAGGAGAACACAGAATCACAGAATGCAGAACCACAGAATCACAGAATCTAATACTAATGTTTTTGTGGAACCTTCTTTGTTCCAGCTTGTATCCGTTGCCCCTTTTCCTGTCATTGGACATCACTGAGAAGAGCCTGGTTCCATCCTCATGACACTCCCCCTTGACATATTTATCAACATTAATGAGATCACCGCTCAGCATCCTCTTCTCCAAGCTAAAGAGACCCAGCTCCTCCAGTCTTTTATAAGGTTATATATATATAGATGTATATAAGATCTACAACCTCAGAGCAGACAACTTCACTTTAAGCATATATGTTCAGAGAGCGGGAGCTAATCAGACCAGAAAACAGACACGGAAAGAACTGCTGTATCTGGGTACTGCATTCGATAACACTTACTGGTAATGACGGATGTCTCATGTCAGCTTTGTAAAGTTCAGAGTCAGCTCTAATAAACACCTCTGCAGTCCATTTGTGTTACTCTTTTTTCTTTTTTTTCCCCCAAGAGACTTGCAGAAATTCCATAGAACTGGATGAAAAACAGTGGTAAGTACTAGAAAAGCAAACAGTCTGACCTAGGTAGCTACACTGTGGTTAGCCTGGTAATCGGTACTAGGCAAAATATAGAATCATTGATATAAGAAGCAATCAGTGCATAATTATAGAAACATTCTTAATGACAATCAGTATGGTTTCCTGCAAAAAAAAAAAATAGGAAAAAAAAGTGTGCAACAAAACTACAAGCACTCTGAAAAAGACTGTAAGGGTATGACATTGTCTATGGCCGTTTGTAATAGAAACAACATCTAAAACTGGTAATGAATTCAGTAGCAAAAGAGTGCTGGAAGCCAGATCATCCATTTCAGGTGATCATAGTGTCGTGGTAAAATATAGGACTACTGAATACTGTTTTGCTGAGATTTCCTGCATGAGAAAATACTAACTTTGGTGAGAATGATACTAGCTCCCAAACCATTCTTGTGTTTCAGCACAAGAAGTTGCAGCTACCTTGGGTTTAAAGTCAGGTTTAAAGTCAGGTGCTCAAGGAAGTTCATACACAGTAACAAATAGAGTTATCAGGCTTCTAATGATCTATTCTCCCATTGACACCCTTGGGACTTTGCATAAAGCGCTCATTAATGCAAATGGAAATGTGGAAATTACATCTTGAAATCAACAACTCCCCCTATTGTTGTAACAGGTGAACAGTCCCCTTAGGCAAAAAGTAACATTACTGGGTTTAATATTTCCTTGACTACTTCCTCGTCTTTATGAAACAAATTATGTTTAAAGGTGTATTTTTTGGGGGGTTGTTTTTAACTGGATGTCATGAGAGAAAGTCAGTGCATAGGATTTATCAAAACTAACATTCTTGTTATGACCCGGATCTGACTTGGCCCAGCGAAATCATCAATCAGAGTGACAATGGCCATATTTATCCTCGGTACAAGCGGACTGTAATTGACAGAATTGCATTTAGAAGAGAACTGCCCTATAGCTGTTTAGTAAGGAGTGTGGAGTGACACTTAGTTGAAGATTTGCCTTTCTCCGCAGCTTGGATGAATACATAGATTATGCAAAGGTGTATATATGCTTCAGTTTGCTACAGATGTTATAGTTAAGGATTCATGGAAGTTTGCATTTTGCTGCCCCAAGTTTCATTATAATAGAATGTGAAGATAACAGGGCCATAATCTAGTTATACAGTTGAAAGGTTGACAGAATAATTTGATAGTATTCTGCTTATTTACCACAATATTCCAGTATACTTTGTGGCTTGTAATAAAGGCTAGGCATTGGAGAGCTAAAATAGGTAGCACTAATGATGTCCTACAGCAAAGAAATATCGTTCTTGGACCTTTTATGATTGCATTTCCCAAAACCAATGCATAGAGAAAGTGATAACTTCTTTATACTGGTTCTAGCGGAAGAACAAAAATATTTACCAGTGTCTAAGATGTCTACTCATTTTTTGTATCCTTCTAAATTTAGATGTCATTTAGTCAATCAGAGTCATCAAAACCAAATATGTTTAATTCTGTGAATGGAAATCTTTCAATCAAATTCTTTGTTAGCATTAACAGATTAGATCTGTTAAAGTTAGATGGAACTACCCAATGTTATATAAGCACTGTGTTTCAGCTTTTATTTCCTAAACAAAAAAATTGCCTTTACATGATAGCAACAATCATCTACTTATTGTGTGAAATTGTTCCTAATCTGAATTAACGGAAGCCCTAACATTGACTCCACTGGGGCTATGATTTTACATTTATTACATTAATTAAATGTAAAATGCCTCAGTAACAGAGCTCAAAATATTGATCAGTTAATGAAAGAGCAAAGATCAATGCTTAATGCAGGTGTCATCTGAAGCACAGAAAGCAGGGATAGAATAAGCCCTAGTTTAATAGTGTCTCATGACACGCTTTGCAGCTGTGTTGTATTTGTATATAAATATGATAAGTAGTACTTTCTAGAACTGAAAATAGTTATGAATTTGATATTTAGTAAATGGGCCACATATGTGAGGAAATAATTTAGTAGCAGTAATGCTGTAGTACAGCTAAATAATCAGCTGTCTTACTCACCAGAGGTAGTTGCATATCTCCCGTGCCACTAAAATTCTACCATAAAGTTATCCAAATTAATTGGATTCATAGTTAAACCAAACACACTGCTTGGGCACAAAACATAAAGTTCTTAGATGTCTTTAGAAGGAGCGATATAGAGAAAGGTTGGACTGAACAACTTTTACTATTTTTTGCAATTTAACTGGGAAACTTTCTGAGATGCACAGTTAATGCGATGTGCAGTAACATGAGGGCTTTGTACTGAAATTCCATGTGGGGTTGTGTTATCAATCAATGCATCCTAGGGATTTACACAGAAATCTGCTAATGGAATACAGTTAACTTAAAACTATGCCATCAGTAAGTGTCACTTTCACTATTGGGAGACATTAGCTATCACAGCAGTGGCAAGGAAAAATACAGAATACAGTACATGCAGTTCATAAAGTGTTGTGAATTATATGGCAGCTCTTTGTGACTTTCTGTGATCTACATAATCTCAAGTTTTTTCATAGCACTCATCACTGTTACTCTAGCACAAAAATCAGCTTTTGTGAACTTTCTTTCTGGTAAAATAAAAAAAAAATAAATGTTGGAGGTCTTGGAAATTACTAGCTACATCTACAGCTTGGGCTCTGTGTCAGCATTTCTCATTCAGTGGGTTACAACACCAAAGTGGGTTACAACACCAAAGTCATCATGAAATGTAACCAGAGGGCTCAAGGGAGTGAAAATTTTAGGACAACTTAAAGCAAAGGATATCTCACTCTCCTATTCTTCACAAAACCTTATCTTTTAAGGCTCATTAATTTTTGTAAATTTCTTGAAACTGCATTTCTCACTGTTAATTTTGTAGCATGCAGAAGGGCTTCATATCTTTTTTCTAATATCTATTAAACAGTTACTGTGTAAATGCTTATGTCATACTTTAATTAAAATGAACTGATGCTTGTGATACATGATAACATTTGATAGCTAATGCTCATTAAAATTCTTATGAGGACAACATGAGTTTTAACACATCAGCTGATAGGACCTATTGCAGCTAGCATCAACCAGACAGTTTATGCTAAAAGTACAGAGGGACTTAAGCACAGGAAATAACATATGCTATTTGAAATTAATCTCTTTATCTAATGAAGGCTGTATCAAAGAAGTTTTCGTGGCATGCAAAAGTTAGCAAAATCTACCAGGGAACTCAGCAAACCCTTGCTAAATTTTTTTTCAGGGCTAATTAAACTTACAACACTAGGATATTATGCCATGTTTAGAATTTACACCTGCATTTATTCCAGCACATTTGACTCAACTGTAGCCTTGTGTGTTAACACTATTTGAATTTTCTTTGCTAGAAAGATTATGCTGATATGACAAGAACGGTGAAGCGCTGGGACAGGCTGCCAAGGGAAGTGGTGGAGCCATCATCCCTGGAGGTGTTCAGAAAACATGTAGATGTGGCACTTTGTGACAAGGTTTAATGTTCATGGTAATGTTGGACTGACAGTTGGGCTTGATGACCTAAGAGATCTTTTCAAACGTTAATGATTCTATGATTCTGTGATTTATTTAGCTGAAGTAATGTTAGCTAAGAAAATGAGCTTGAGCTGTTCCTCAGTATTGAGAAATTACATCTCCTTCAGCCTCCTCTGGCTGCTCATTAACTGCTGTCTCACAGGTTGCTGCACCCACACATTTACTCAGCCAAAGGAGCTGCCTTGCCTTCAACAAGTTTAGTAACAAATCTTTGCTCATCTGCATTGTGGGCTTACATTTGATCATGCTTGTGATGGCCAATCGGAAAATCTCTACTTCAAAGATAATAACAAAGACAAATTTGCCAGAAAGAAAGCTAATTTCTTCCATCTTACATATACATACTGAGATATTTAGGGTATTTCTTTTGCATGCATACGTATGTATGTTAATTATACTTCAACTTTCCTGAAGAAAAAGAAGAGATTAAGAACAAAATCATAGAATGAAGAACCACAGAACACACATGACACCTAAGAAGCAATCTCACTGCAGAAAACACCACAAGCAGGAAAAGAAATTTACGGTAATATAAAACTGCAATTTTATAGTTATTTGGGTCAAAACTTATTCGCGGAAAAAACAGAACAGTCTACACTTTCCTTTCTGTGTCACTGTATTTTTCTCTGCTGGTGTAACAGCTTGTACTGTAATCAAGTTTGGGAAACTAGTTGAAATATAACCACCAAAGTACAAAATAAAGATGCTTTTTTCTTTTTGACATGGTGAATCTGGAAGATATACAGATTTTTCCAATCCAGTGGAAGGCATGGCTGAAGGAACCAGCAAGGTTGTCTGCAGTGCAGCCCAGACTGTGCCAGGGATTTGATATGGGAATGTAGGCAGTTGATGCGGTGAGATGTATTAAAAGTACAAGACTTGGCTGCTAGGTGAAGGAGTGGGGAGGATTCATACGGATGTCAGAGAAACAGGTATAGCTTTTCTATGTCCTCTTCCCCAGCTAAGCAGGGGGAAGTAGTGAGCCATTGTACTGAAGAAAATGAAGAATGAAGTGAGAAAAGAGAAATGAAGCCCAGAATGCTTCATTGCCCTGGGCATCGAGCAGATTTTATAAGACTTCTAATGTAATACATTTTCCTTATTTACAGGTAACCAGAGCCTGTGTTCTACCATTACTCATCTTTGTCTATTTACATAACCATGCACGAAGAGAAAACAGAGGACCATGGCAAAATACCAGACAAAGCCTAACAACAACTAACAAGAGGAGAATAGCTTCTAGATTCCTCAGGGGAAAAAGGGAATAATCAGAATTTTTGCCATCCTCTGGGATGCAATTATGCTGTCCATAACTAACGAGTGATCTATCTTGCATCCTCTGTTTACTGAATGAAAACATGGTGTCTGGTTTTACTGCAAGCTCCCTGCCTAAGATGGATATCCTAAAGCCAAATTCAATAGGCAGTCAACGACTATACATGCCAAGAGCCAGTATTTTCAAAAGAATGAATGTCAGCAGATTATCATGTCTGTTTCACTTAGAATCAACATTTCTTTTCTAGTTCACTTAAAATCAAATACACCACAGTCCAAGAGATATATGCTGTAATTCCCAGACAATTTATAGCACCATGGTTCTAATATGTGATTCTGACACCCAGAAGAATTTGGGTTAAATTTTCAGATATTTCTCTAATGTGGGATATTTAACTTCTTTGAGTCCCGAAAGAAGAAACTTCAGGATTAATACCTGGCTATGTCTTCTCAGGGAGTAAAAGTAGGAAAAATAAGCTGCCAACTGAAATATCTGAAATAGAATCAGTATTGCAAGGATCAGAGGTATGGCTCTTTCAAGGAGGCACTCAGAAAAAATGTGGAGAAGAAGCTTTGAAATCTTTATGAGACTTTCTCCAGTAATGTTTTAAAGGATGTCATTCCAGCAAAGGAAAAACACACTAATTTCTGTGGTTTTTGGAATTTGTTTGCACTGAAACATGCAAGTTGCAGAAACTAGAGGAAAAGACACCAAGTGAATCATACAGAAATTTGAATTTTGACTTTTTATGAGTTTCAGACACGACTAGTACAGTGTATATGCAAAGACAATTGGTTTATCACACTGTTCATCTTTGTCAGACTAACAAGGTCACCTAGACACCATGTCCCACTTTCATGCCATTCTTCCTGATGTTGTAAAGAAATCTAACCTATCTGTGTATACTTCTGGACTGGAGAGACAAGTTTCCCCAGAGAGAATTCAGAATACCAAGGATCAACATTGCCATCTTATCAGAATTTATTATTGCAGCATGCTATAATGAAGTAATAACATTAGGTAAACTAGTTAAGATAACAAAAATAACAATTTAGGCATCTTGTTTAACTACCTAATTTTAGATGAAGTACTCCAGACTGATGGCCTTGCAAATGGTCATAATAATATGAAAAATACTGATAACAATGAAGCAATATTATTGCATATTATGGAAAACTGACACATATTATCATTGGTATTATAAAATATTGGTCATTTTCTATCAACCCACTAAGAAACTTAGTGAAGCGATTAAAGACAATATAATACCATACAGGATCAATCATAGAATCATAGAATCATAGAATCATAGAACAATTCAGGTTTGACAAGACCCTTGGGATCATCAAGTCCAACCATTGACTCTACACTACCAGTTCACCCCTAAACCATATCACCCAACAACCCACCTAAACGACGCTTAAACACATCCAGGGATGGTGACTCAACCACCTCCCTAGGCAGTCTGTTCCAGTGTCTGGCAACTCTTTCCACGAAGAATTTCTTCCTAATGTC
>NW_009704862.1:0-1257 GCF_000703405.1 Apaloderma vittatum
AAAGGCGTCTTTCAGAGTATCTCTAAGAAAAAAATGTTCAATACCACTGATGTTGAACTATTGTGCTCCAAGTCGTGAACTGAAAGGAGCAAGCTGCACTGTAAAAGACTTCCCGTCTGGTTTGGGGTTGCTCAAACTGCAGGAGAAAGGTGTGAGCACCACGCAGCATCTTTCTTGCGAGCTCCTTAGTCCCGCGTGTAACGCAGCATCATGCGACCATAGAAAGATTTGGGTTGGAAGAGATCTTAAAGATCATCTAGTTCCAGCCTCCCCACCATGGGCAGGGACACCTTCAACTAGACCAGTTTGCTCGCAGCCCCATGCAGCCTGGACTTAAACGCCTCCAGGGAAGGGGCATCCACAGCCTGCCCGGGCAACCTGTGTCCATGTCTCACCTCTCTCACTAAGAACTTCTTAGTATCTTACCTCTTTCAGTTTGAAAACAACACCCCTTGTCCTGTCATTTCCCTCCCCAGCTTTCCTATAGACTCCCTTCAGGAACTGGCAGGCTGCCGTAAGGCCTCTTCAGAGTCTCTTCTCCAGGCTGGACAGCCCCAACTTTCTCAGTCTGTCCTCACAGGCAGGTGCTCTGGCCCCGTGTCATCTCTGTAAGGAGCGCAGTGACGAGTCGCTAAAACAAGGCAGTCCTGGAGTACAACTGGCAGCAGACAGGGTGACACCCCTTGGCCAGCTGTGTTGCTCCTGCCGACAGATGGCATTGGCTCAGCTGGTGACCTCTCCCTACAGGTCCAGAGACAAGTTCTTCTTGGCAGAATTGAGGCTCAAGTAACATAGTCCCAAAGAACTAGGCTCTTGCTCTACTGAGAAAAAATAAAAAATAAAACGGGTGACAAAACTGGCCATGTAAAATTTTTGCTTTTTCTGTTAAGCTCGAGATGTGAGGAGTTAAATGTCAGCCTCTGGTGATGAGAGGCTGGGTGCTAACGAGCTGCAAAGAGGTGGATTTATTTTTATTTTTTTTCTGGGGAAGCGAGCTTGGGTCTCACCCATCTCTCAAGGAAACGATACATATTTATTAAGGCAAAAAATAAGACAGTGGAGGCCAGAAGTATAACACGCGTACTCCTTTCCAGCAGAAGAACGTCGTATCTTCCGCGACGAGCCGAGCATTGCTCATGGCAGTTGCTCCCAGCACCAAACCCGATTTCCCCGGGAACGCGGAAGCAGCGTTGCCGCCAGGTACACCGAGACAGGCACGCACCTCCCCTTCTCCAAAACAGCACTTGGGGTCGCTCT
>NW_009704863.1:0-3553 GCF_000703405.1 Apaloderma vittatum
GGCAGGGCCACGGCTCCGGCCGCTCGCAGGGCACTGCCCGCTCCGTGCAGGAGCTGCCGAAGGGAAGGTGCTTCGGACATGCAGAAAGGCTGACTGAACAGCATCGGGCGCCGCCAAATACGCACAAGTTTTGCAAAAGAAAAAGTTTGCAAAAGGACGGAAAGGTAAGTCTTGGATGTGAGACGCTGGGCCAGGGGAGCGATGGGTTTCCCCATGGAACGAGGGCATCTTTGGGAAACCAAACAGCTCAGCCAGGGACCACCACACCAGCCAGACTCCACTAAAATCAACAGTTTCTACCTCAGTGCTGGGCACCGTAGTACTGCACCGGCTGCCGAGAGGAGGCACCTTTGTGGGTAGCTTTAGTACAGCTGCCAGCACTGAGGCAAGAACCACAAAGAGCACTGAAATGTGGAATTTTCCCCAGCCAGCCTGACAGTGTTTACACCACGCGTTTCCAGCTTTCCAGTACCTGTTGAGCCAAGTGCATCTTCAGCCTTGAGAAGGGAACAGCTATAATTTCATATTGCTGAGAACAGAGCGTAATAAGATGGTAATCCTACCATTAGCATATGAGCTTTATGTACCCAGCTGCTACCTGCAGATATGACAAGTAACCAAGGGGCACGGGGTGGAAGAGGCAGAGCTCAGCGATGTCACTCCATCGTCTTCAGAGCTAACACAGTGAGGATGGAGCTCTAAGGCTTGTCTTCCACGCCACGCTGCAGACTCTCTTCCCCGCCCCAATCTGAAAACCATCTCACAGAAAACAGATGCTCTAAAGGAAAACAAAAAAAAAGCCCCAAATTCAGCTATCGATGTACTATTTGTATGACACAGGCAGCAGGAAATCGTGAGTAAAACCTGCCTGAGGCGTTTGGCTTTGCAGGACAGCAGAAAAACCAGCCAGCTGTGCTTGCATTCAGAGGAGAAGGACTCGCAGCCCCAGGGCTGTCAGCAGAGGACGGATCACCAGAGGACTGTTTTATTGCTCAGCTTGTTCCGCATTTATGCAGTGATAAAGGAGCAGGAGTTCCTCAAGCGGGAAAGGGTGGTATCAGCTTTCCTTTTTTTTAAAAGGGAATTTAAGGTGAGACCTGGGAAAAGGTTGCTGCTTGCTTTATTTATTTGTATCCCCTTTCTGGTCCTGTTTGCTTTCTAGTCAAGAACTCTGCTTCTGCAGTGTGCATTCAATATTAAATTGCCTCTTAATGTACTAACAGCCAGCCTGCTCTTGAAGAATATGCTCCAGCATAGAGAATTCACAGCATTTGTCAAGGAGAAAAGGATTAAGTGAACAGGGACTCCAGCCAAGTTTTCTTGATATTTTTTTTTTCCCAGGGACTGGCAGACACAAAAAAATTACATTTCCTGGATTATTTATTTATTTATTTATCCTATGCCGGCGCAAGCACTTTTCTGTTGATGAAAACCCCTCAAGCTCTCACCTCAGCCATGCCCATCACAAGCAGCACTTATCCAAGGTCACGGAGCCACATCAGGGCAGGGAATGAGACTCCATCTCCCAGATTTTAGCCTCACAAACCTGGCAGCAGCCCGATTCTTTTTGTCAGGAACATCCTGAACTCGGAGCTATCCAAGAACTGATTTGGAAAAAGACTGAAATACCACCCTGAGGTTCAGAAAGGGCTTTGACCTCAAAATCTAGCTGCAAGCACGTTGCCCCAGCACGGGCACTGCGGCGCAGCGTTTCGCTCCAGCAGCACGCCGCTGCCAAGGGGTGCAAAGACATTTCTCATCCTGGAGGAAAGGAAGAACCTCCCCACGGTTTCTGACAGGGGAGGGCACCACCTGCCAAGCCTACAAGGGCTGCCATCTCCAGTTCACCTTGGGGGAAAGTGGGTATTTCCCTCCTTGTATTCCAGAGTCAGCAGTTGGGAAAAGCTGCCTTTAAACTAAGTTTCTAGACACAGCGTCCGGGGCAGGGATAACGTGCAAATTCAGAAATAAGGCACAACCTTTGCGATCACTCTTCACGGCCCTGACTCCTTAAAACACCCCGAGCGTTTCATAGATGGTTCAATGCTCTCAGGCAGCGCTCTGTCGCCCACCTCGAGGCTCTGCTCGATTTCCAGCGAGAATCACATTCCTCAGTGGAATGAACACGGCTATAAGGATCCACATGAGCACCGCTCACTGCCCCAGAGGTCGAGATCCTCAGGCCGAGGGCAGGGAAGGGCAAATCCCCCTCCAAAACCAACATCGAAGGAAAAGATCTGGCAAGCTAGATCCTGAATGTGGAAGCAGAAATGGAGGAAGGAGCTCCCTGCTCGGCAAAGGATGTGGCAGAGGCCTTCTGCAACACTCCTGCCTCCCACCCATTCCCAGGGCGAACCTTCCTAAGGTCACCCAGAGGGCTGCAGCCCTCCTCCAGGGCGCTGGAGCCTGTGGAGGGAGAAGGACTGGTCTCATGAAGACAAATTCTGTTCTAAAGCACGCTGCCTCTCTGACCTAGGGCCCTCATTTCCTTATCTGGGGACTGCTGCCCTCTCTGACAGAGCAAAATGAGATCGAGAGGGCTCAGTCTGGAAATCCTAAAATTGCCTGCAGAGAAAAATTCGATTGGAACCATCCAGATCCGCTCATCCTCCCACCCATCATGGGGCTGCCCCTCAAGCAGGACAACAGCTAATCCTAGGTATGAATCCCCCTTCCCCCTGATCAAACAACGCTGTGGCAAAAGCCTTCCCATCTCTATCCTCAGAGTAAGGGAAGCTTTAATCCTGTTCAAAAAGCCTTCAAGGCACCCTGGCTTTTCCAGCAGCAAGGCAAATCCCAAGCGCTTTTAACTCCATTGCACTGTAAACACGCGAGCGCTAAACAGTCCTCAGAAGCACATTTCTGAGTGAGCCTTCGGGACCTTGGGCAAAGCAAATAAAGTGGCAGAAAGCCTTTCCAGAGGTTTCACAGCCTCTAATTTCCTCACCCAAGAGTCACAAGTAGAGCAGCTGTCACTTAAAGCTCTCAGCAATTCACACATCCCCATCCAGCTCTCGCTGTTCAGTGTTTGAGAAACACTCAAAGCTACCTCCTCAACTGTCTCCAGAGTAAATAAAGTTCAGGGCAGTACAAGAAAACTAGAGGCTGTAAAGCCTTGACAAGCAGTTGTAAGGTAAACTGTCTTGCCCAGTGCAAGGTGCACTTACAGCCCCTTGGAAGTAATTTCGCCCTGCCTAGAGCTCTTGCTCAGAGGAGCTAGCTACTCTCCAGGTTACTCCAGTCAGACACCCAGCTGAAGAACGCGAAGCGGGTGCTGCTTCCCTGACAGCCGGGCGCTCCCGGGACAGAGCGCTCAAGTGCCCATTCATTTGATTTCTTCAGCCCTGAGAGAGGGAGAGCACAGGTGGCTAAAAAATGAGTGCTGGAATGAAGGTCTGGAGAGATGCTTAACAGGTGGGATATGCCTATGGAAACACAGAATCGTAGAAATGTAGAATCAGAGGTTTGGGTTGAAAGGAGCCTTAAAGGTCATCCAGTTCAACCCTCACTCTGCACGGGCACGGACACCTCCCGCCAGCCCAGGTTGCTCCAA
>NW_009704864.1:0-267 GCF_000703405.1 Apaloderma vittatum
AAAAAAAAAAAAAAGAAGTCTGAGTGCAGAAAATTCAACGAAATATAAAGAAAAATAAAATAAAATTAATTTTGCTCCGCGTGCCCCGAGTTCTGGTCCACATTGCGCAACTGCAACCTCAAATGAATGAATAAAAAATGAAATATAAACGCACAGAAATATAAATGAACAGATATAAATGCATAAAATACAAGCGGCGCGGCTTTTTTTTTTGCTTTGCGCCCCAAGCTCTGGCCTAGATTATGCAGCTGTAATCCCCAACCCCCC
>NW_009704864.1:300-1056 GCF_000703405.1 Apaloderma vittatum
ATCAGAAACGCATAAAACCATAAATGTGTAGAAAGAAAAACGTGTGAAAATACAACCATGTAAAACAGGAGCCAGAGCGTTTATTTTGCTTTGTGCACCCCACGCCCCCAAATTCTGGCAGCTGGGGGGGAGAAAAAAAACCAACTCCCAAAAGATTAATTAATAAAAGTAATTATTAGCTGCAAATGCAGAAAAATAAGGAGAAAAATGAGTTTATATTTAATGCATTTTTCATTAAAGGTAAGCAGAGAATTTTATTTTGTTTCGCAGGAGATCCGGCGCACCCCAAGCTTCTTTCGTAAAAGAAATATTAATTAATGAAAATAATAATTATAGATGAATGCAGAAAAATAAGCGGAAGATTTCATGAAGTGCAAACGCATGAAAAATAAGCAGCGCGGCTTCGCTCACCCCGAGTTCTGGCCCAGATTACAACACGGGACTGTAAAAAAAAAAAAATCAACAAAAAAATCCTCCAAACACCCTCTGAAAACTATTAATTAATTAGCGTTAATTTCAATATTGACGCGCAGAAATCAAGCAGCAAAAATGAATTAAAAGATAAAGTGTTCATTCCGCGTCGCGGGAAGCCCCAGTTTGCAGCTGGCTTTAGAAAAAAATGAAAAAAACCCAAAGAAATAAAGACTAAAAATAGGGAATTTTTATAAAAATAAATAAAAATGCATCAAAATCAGGCGGAAACCCCTTTAACGGAAGGTGTCAGCCCTCACCTTGCTGCTTAGGCACTTCTTTGCG
>NW_009704865.1:0-1007 GCF_000703405.1 Apaloderma vittatum
TGCTGGTGGTGAGGGCTGCCCGTTGTCCCCTCATAGCACCTGTATGTCCCAGAGCTGCGTGGGTCTGTCCTCAGCCACATCCCAAACAACAGCGTGATCCCGGTCGTAGGATCGGCCACCTGCGGAGCGAGGGAAGGGTGGTGAAGGGGTCAGGACCCCGTCTCACAGCCAAAAAACCCGTTTTGGGGGGTTCCTGGGAAAGCAGCCACTGTGGCAGTGCCAGAGCCTCACCCTTTACATCAAGGATCATGTCCTCGAACATCTGGCTGTGGATCCGTCCCTGAGAATCGATGCTCCAGGTCTGACGAGGCATCCGGGTCTCGGACCACAGCACGGCCTTCGCGCCCTTCCCGGCCGGTCCAATGACCTGCAGGCTCATGTTGGGGGCCACCTGCAAGGAGTGGTGGTGGCCACGTCAGCCCACTCCTCTCCATCGCCTCCGCCCAACACAAAGGCTTGGAGGTCAGCGGGGTTTCCTTGTAAATGCAACTGGTTTTGAAGTGGGGCACAGTATGAACAGGAAAACCCCCTGAGTGAGAGGTGAGGACAATTAGGGTGACAAAAACTCCTCAAGGAAGGCAGAGATGCCTTCACATTTCCAGAGGAGACCTGCGGAGGAAAGAATCGACTGATCTTTGGAGACAAGGCTGAGGTCAGATGCTGGGAAAAGCTCTGGACTGGGATGTACCCCAGCAGGAGTCCTGCAAGGGGCTCCCCCGGTCCCCTCATTGACGCTGGTTGTCACATACGAGTCCTGACCTTGTTTTTGATCAGCCCGTCCTCGTAGTACCAGATGGAGCTGCTCTGCTCGCTCAGGCTGGAAACGACCACCCGCCCCGCCTTCATGTCCTCCACGTCATCAGGGACGGAGAGGTAGAGCTCCAGCTCCCTGCTCCTGATGTGGAAATAGATCCGTCTCTGAAAAGAGAGAAGCTTTTTTTGCACCAAAAATCCTCGCTGCCTGCACACCCGGCCCCTCCTGCTGCAGCTGGATGAGGAAGGCCCTC